>NC_090892.1:36742261-36747261 GCF_036669925.1 Montipora capricornis
CTTTATCACATTATATGTAGGACTATAAGTTAGTGTACATTATTTGTCTAAATAAATATAGATTCTATCTCGTCATCACTGCCCAGGATCCCATGAGATGCGCATGCGCATAATCAGTGCTTGTGGAGCGCGAAATCAGTTTTGCAGCTTTAGATTTCAGTATAGAAAGTCACACCTATTGTGAATGAAGAATTGCTATCCCAGCTGGTTCTTAACTTTAAAGCAGGCTGTGTTGAGGAGCACATAACAAACTGGAAAGCAGTCACTACTGATCCCGTTATTCTTGATGCCATCCAGCATCATCACATCGAGTTTGAGGGGCATTGTAGACCTGTGCAGGCTACCAACCCAGACAAATTATTTTTTTGTCTGCGGACAAACACATCATAAACCTTGAAACAGCCAAACTCCTCACAAAAGGGGTTATAGAACCATCTAAGCCCAGTGATGGAGACTTTATCTCTACCATATTTGTGAGACCCAAAAAGGATGGTAGCCATAGGCTTATTTTGAACTTAAAACCCCTCAACGAGTTTGTGCAATACTATCATTTCAAAATTTTTCCCATTGTATGGCCTACTCTACTGGCCTTCGACCTGGTCCCAATTGTTCTTCTTCGATCTTGACCGCCCGGTGATCGATCGGAAGGTCGCCCATGGCGTGTTGTACACTGCCGATCACCTTGTCGGTTTTGGGTACTCGGTCGACCCCTCTTGCTTCTGCCGTCTTTCCTCTGAATGTCCTTCTCACTTGTTTTTCTCCTGCCCTCTTGCTCATAGCGTTCTTTCATGGTTACAGTCTCTGTTGTTTGGTTTTTCGTCTTCCTCCCCCTCTTTGGTTTGCCGTCACGTGCTGTTTGGTTTTGACCCGGCTGAGATCCGTCGAATTCCTCGTGTTTTCCTGTACATCCTAGGTGTCTGTAAGTATTTTATCTGGCTCGCTCGGAACGATTTTCGTTTCCGTAATGTGCCGCCTGGTGCTCTCGATATTATTGCAAAGGTTCGCTCTCGTGTCAAGTTCAATCTTCCTCTCCTTTTTAAGCGTTTCAAGTCCCCCCGTCGTCTACGTTATTTTCATCGTCAGTGGGGTGCGTCTGGCATTATCGGCTCTGTTTGCAATGGTCGTTTTTCTCTGTTCCAGTTCTAGTCCTGTTATCACCCCGGGCCGGTTGCTTGTTCGCGGCGTACCTAATTCTGTGGGATGAGTCTTTCTGACTGGCGTCCTTGTCAGGTCTGCCATTCGCCGCTGCACAGTTCGGTTGTTTTGTTTGTCCTGTTGTCCTCCGTCCTGTTGCTTTGTTTGTTTGTGTGTTTTATGTGGAAATGCCATTCTCGAGTGTAAGACGGACGAGGCGTCTCGTGAATGCGGGGTTTGATTCCCCGGTGATGTTTGACGTGCTGGTGCGTCCCCGTTTGAGGTGAACCATCGTTGTTGGTGGATTAGTCTGAATGTCTGACAGCCATTGCACTCACCCCAGTGGGGGCCTGTCATTCGCCTTAAACACAAAAAAAACTATCATTTCAAAATGGATACCATCCATGACGCCCTCAAACTCATACGACCAGGATGCTTTATGGCATCAGTGGATCTTAAGGATGCATATTATTCTATCCCTATTTCAGTAGAGGATCGTAATTTTCTCAAGTTTCAATGGGAAGGTAATTATTTTCGATTTACCGGCCTTCCAAATGGGTTAGCATCTGCCCCACGATTGTTTACCAAAGTGTTGAAGCCAATCTATGCTCACCTCAGATCCCTAGGGCATTTCTGCATGGGACACATTGATGACTCTTTTCTCATGGGTCACACCTATACCTCCTGCGGGGAAAACATTTGGGAGACAACAAATACGTTTCTCAAATTAGGGTTTTTCATCCACCCTACTAAGTCAGTGCTCATACCCACGCAAGAATTGGAGTTTCTTGGACTTTTGCTTAATAGCAACTCAATGACTATACGCCTTCCACCCAGGAAAGCTATTACTGTTAAACAGGCCTGTGAGAACCTTCTAAATAAGAGCAATCCCACTATTAGGGAGGTTGCTCGGGTCATAGGGCTGTTGGTGTCCAGTCTTCCAGGAGTGCAGTTTGGCGAGTTGCACTACAGACATTTAGAACGAAATAAGATTTCAGCTTTAACAATTAACAAGGGTGATTATGATGCACTCATGAGCTTGAGTGCAAAGGCCAGACCAGAATTGCACTGGTGGCTGATCAACGTGAATACAGCATTTAAAAATATAATGCAAACCAACCCTGACTAGCCCTCACTACTGATGCCTCTAACTCAGGGTGGGGGGGGGGAGCAATGTGTGAAGAACAGCAGACTGGAGGACTTTGGAGTGCTAAAGAACACTGTTTCCACATCAATTATTTAGAAATAAAAGCAGTTTTGTTTGGCTTGCAATATTTGAATAGTGACTTAACAGATAAACACATAAGGATCCAGACAGATAACACTACTACAGTGTCGTACATCAATGCTCTGGGGGGCATTAAGTCGAATGACTGAAATGACATGGCATTGCAGATTTGGCAGTGGGCTAATAGCAGGCATATTTGCCTTAGCTCATGCCTCGAGTAAAGAGGTAACTGTAGAGTGGAGCGACCGAAAGCCTGACTGGTGGATGGAAAGTAAATTATTAGCCATTAAATAGGCATAGAGTTGATCATAAATAATCCTTTCAAAAACTTTTGCAACTACTGGAAAAATAGAAATAGGACGGTAATTGTCTAGATCAGCACGGTCTCCCTGTTTAAAAACGGGGACTACTTTCGAGCACTTCCATTCTTCAGGGTAGATACCAGTCGCAATAGAGGTGTTAAAAATCAACAAAAGGGAATCAGCAATTAGGTTAGCGCAAATACGAAGAAGTTTAGCGGAAATCTTATCCAATCCAGTTGCTTTTGATTTACTTAATTTAGATAAAGGGAGAGAACTTTAGGGCGACTGGTTGGCATGAGCTCCAAGTAAGTAATATCAGGTAAGGGATTGTTCAAATAATGCAAATGTGTGCGACCATTGTTGTTAAGAGGAATCTCATTAGCAAGTTTAGAACTTTTGTCTGTAGTGTGTTGAGTACATCAGCCTCTTTCGCAGCTGAAGTAAGCAAACTAATCTTTGATTTAAAAATTAAACGAAACTTACCTGGAAGTTGAAGTTTGATTGTATTTCTACCGATCCATGGAGTCAGGAGGAGGTTACGTGAGATTGCGTCAGCCCGATGGATCACCTTAACGTGGTGGAGTGGTTTGCGCGTCCCAATGACCTCTAGAGCTACGTCGGCGGGAGCTTTGAGCTCCTGTAAGGGTCACCCTTGTCAAACAGGTCGAAAGGTAGGGAGCAGACGAAGAATGATCCACTGGTCCTCCAGGTTGGGGGTTGAGCTTGGGGCTGATAACCCCATCTTATAAAAACGTAATTATTACAGAAACCAGAAGCAGGAGCATTTCATTCGAAAACGGAAGGAACACCATGACCGCACCTCGCAGTAGATGCACGATGACGCTCTGGAGTCAAACCCGAAAGGAAGCACCTGAGCCGACAGGGTCACTGGTGCACCCTAAAAACACTATGAAGATAGGAAATTGGAATGTGCGCACGTTGTATAGAACAGGGAACCTTGCACAAGCAGCAAGGGAGATGAACAGGAGAGGAATATCCATTATGGGTATAAGTGAAACACACTGGACTGGTCAGGGTAAACTACAAATTGCAGGCGATACAAGGACGGCGTTAAATTGGAGACCGGAGGGAAAAAGAAAGAGGGGGAGACCAAAGACAACGTGGAGAAGGAACGTGGAGAAGGACCGTTGAGAGGGAGATGAAAGAAGGAGGATGGGGTTCGTGGGAAGAGGTGCGGAGCGTTGCGGTAGACAGACAGACATGGAAAGCTTCTGTGGAGGCCCTATGTGCCACCTGGCACGCGGAGGATAGGTAACAGGTAAATACGAAGAAGTTTAGCAGAAATCTTATCCAATCCAGTTGCTTTTGATTTACTTAATTTAGATAAAAGGGAGAGAACTTTAGGGCGACTGGTTGGCATGAGCTCCAAGTAAGTAATATCAGGTAAGGGATTGTTCAAATAATGCAAATGTGTGCGACCATTGTTGTTAAGAGGAATCTCATTAGCAAGTTTAGAACTTTTGTCTGTAGTGTGTTGAGTACATCAGCCTCTTTCGCAGCTGAAGTAAGCAAACTAATCTTTGATTTAAAAATTAAACGAAACTTACCTGGAAGTTGAAGTTTGATTGTATTTCTACCGATCCATGGAGTCAGGGGGAGATTGCGTGAGATTGCTTCAGCAAGCTCGGCTTTCAATTTTTACAGCATTGTCAAGTGGACGAAAAAGTGTAATATAAGGGAATCCGTAGCAAGTAGGGTGGGCACGCAATCTCCTCCTGACTCCATGGATCGGTAGAATTACAATCAAACTTCAACTTCCAGGTAAGTCTCGTTTAGTTTTTAAATTCTACCTCACCATTACGTCATTCGGAGATCACGTGAGATTCTAGCAAGTGACTCGAGTTGCGTAATCATTTCTATGAGTTCACCTAACAAATTCTAATTACAAATTGTTGGCGATACACTCCCCCGCCAGAAAAAAGGGTTACAGTAATTATAGTAAGTAGTATCTGAGAGTTCACTTAAAAGTTTATGAAGTTTTTGGTATATTGCTATCCTTAGACTTTCAGAAAGCTTTGACACCTTAGAATGGTCATGCATACATCATGTTCTAAAACTTTACAACTTTGGTGACAGCTTAAGAAACTGGGTAAAGGTCTTTTACACTGATATACAAAGTGCGGTACTAAATAATGGCTATGCCACCAATAATGCCAATAATGCCTATGCCTTCTACCGGAGTAAGACAAGGATGCCCACTTTCTCCCTACTTGTTCATACTAGCCGCAGAACTTATGTCCATGAAAATTCGTCAATCCAGTGCTGTCAAGGGAATTTCGATATTAGTCAATTTGCAGACGACACCAACCTGCTAT
>NC_090892.1:36759761-36767261 GCF_036669925.1 Montipora capricornis
AGTACAATAAATATAATTTTAACAGTAAGTAATACTACTGTTAATTAACTAAAAAGGAAATTTTCAGTATTGACAATACATAATATTATTATGAATAAAGTAATGTTAAGTAATGTAGTAATACAGCAATGTAGTAATGGAGTGATGTAGTAAGGTAGTAATGTAGTAATGTAGTAATGTAGTAATGTAGTAATGTAATAGTGTAGTAATGTAGTAATGTAGTAGTGTAGTAATGTAGTAATGTAGTAATGTAGTAATGTAATAATGTAGTAATGTAGTAATGTAGTAGTGTAGTACTGCACTTTTTTTTAATAATAATAATAATAATAATAATAATAATAATAATAATAATAAAAATTTAAAAAATCACAAAGTTAAGGTGGCTCTGAATCCACAAGACAGAATTTTTTTTAAAAAGCAGAAAATTTCATCATGCCCTTCTGATTACATTTCAGGAATAAAAAGTGGGGGTCACCGAGTTCGTTTTTGAGATATAAGTAACTAAAGACAAAATAATGGGTGTTTTTACAGGGCTTGCCGGTTACCACGATGACATATTACGTCACAATAATGACTGGGGAAAACTGTAAATGCCCTGAGCGGCATTTACAGTTTTCCCCAGAAGTTGTCCAGTGTTGAGTTTCCCGTAACTTTGTCTCAATTTCTCCTCAACTTGGACTGTGAATCCATTTGCGATCCTTCTGGGGGTGATACGTTGTTGGCTCAAGGGATCTACTTAACTGACTCTTTACATTAATTACCCTTGTCCGGCCTGTGAATCACATGTTGATCCAGCGTTATCACATAGAAAAACTGGCCCTTAGGGAGTCCCAAGTAAATGCCACACATTAAGTGATCAATTAGCCATGTTGCCAGCATAGTTGTCCTGATAGTGGAGTGGTCATCACACCCGACTAGTGATCAGGGGGACGTAGGTTCAAATCCCGCTCAGGACATTTACAGTTTTCCCCAGAAGTTGTCCAGTGTTGAGTTTCCCGTAACTTTGTCTCAATTTCTCCTCAACTTGGACTGTGAATCCATTTGCGATCCCTCTGAGGGTGATACGTTGTTGGCTCAAGGGATCTACTTAACTGACTCTCTCTCTCTCTCTCTCTCTCTCTCTCTCTCTCTATATATATATATATATATATATATATATATATATATATATATAGAACCCTTAACCTTTGACGCGGACTTGAACCAAATGTTTTCAAAAAAGAAAAAGTAAAAAGATCTAAACATATAATTTTGCGCGGATGGAATCATCGTACTGTTTGTTTAGTGTTAATAAAAAACATTTCGAAAAGTGTTCTGACATTTTTTAGAACTTTCCCGGATGTCATCGGCCTCCATATCATGCTGGTGTCTGAGATGGTTCCTGACTGCCGATCCTTTGTGTTCTTCAATCCGTTGGTGTATAATACACCATGCATTGCTGGAGGCCGCGATTAGCACCAAGAATAGCGACCTCTGGCTGGTTCCGAAATACTCCTAGTCTCTGTGGGGGTCTATTTTGGTAACTGTTGACGTAACAGCTACTAATTGTTTCAAATTTCTGAGATTGCGCAGACAAACCGGAAGTCCGTGATTCGCGGACTTCCTGGTTCTGAACCAGCCAGGGGGTTAAGTCCGCCGCACACAGTGAGGAAAGAGCTGCGCAAACTGCCTCGCGAGGCGGTTTGCTGAGCGGTTTTCTCACGTGTACGGGGAAAGTTTGGAAATCAAGCATGTTTGATGTTTTTGGCGTCGCGAAGCAAATTCCTCACTGTGTGCGGCCATCGTGAGAATCGAGCTGTGCTCGGTCAATCAAGAATCCAATAACATATATAGCATTCTCGCGTGACTTCAGTGGTTCAAGATGGCATCGGAGGAAGAAACTCCCACGCCACTGATGCCACTTGAAAATGCCATGTATTGTATTGGACGCTTGATTGACCGAGCTCAGCTCGATTCTCACGATGGCCGCACGCAGTGAGGAATTTCCGTACAGGCTCTACTTCATTATGCATGGAGAATAAATTAATTATTCGTTCGCGCTATTGTTTTGTAGAACAATACGTACACCCAAGAGAATCTAATGTATACATGGCTACTTTGTACTTACGGGATGAGTAAAAATAGATCTCATTTCTCTCTCCCTCTCGTTCTCTCTCCTCTTCAGCCCCACATCGCCCACACCGTTACTCGCTTTCGTCCCAGCTTTCCTCTTTCTATCCCTTCGTCTTGTCCTTTTTTCCACATCCCGCTCGCCTTTTTCTGCCATTTCATCCCATGATATGTCACTCGCAGCTTGCTTTGAACTCCGACCCACGGTAAACCTCGTACGTTCAGAGATCCCTGTTTCCTACTCTTGAAACAACTCATCCCTTTAATAATGCTAGGCCTAATACTAATTGCGACTAAAGGCATTGTTTAGGCTTAAGGTTAGTCCCTGTGATTGTTTTAGGTTTTTCAGTATTGCTGTGAACTGTGATCTGCTTTTCCTTCATGCCCCGTGCGTACGGCACACTTATAAGTTCACTGCGTGGATGAGTGTACCAGGCTTACAGTCTGATTGGTGCTCTTTCATGGGACACTTTAATGCACGAGTTCATCGCAATTAAGAGGTTGTCCACGTAAGAACGGGTAAGGCAACTTTCCGCACTTCATCCATTTCCTTGATATTTTCAGTGATTGTCGACTACCCTATCCCATGTACAAATATCGCATTTACTTTGATCAATTCCATGCTTTTCATTTTTTTAGAGGACTGTTTCCGAGGTGACCTCTGAACTCCACAATTTGCCGTCTGTAACACCTTCGATCTAGCTGTAAATATCGGACACCAGCAAAGCTCTGCTTTATATTATGGAAAGCTGATTAATTTATATATTTAAGAGTAACTCTTCTTTAATGCATCACAGGTTCAACGATTGAGTCCTACAAAATATTTACTGGGTTATGAATGTTTCAAAATACCTTATCTTGAGCCGAGAATTTTTTGAGGCGGGAGGTACCGGCGTTTGAAAGCTATTATCTCAGTTGTGGGACGTGATCTAGAGCTAAGACTACTACAACTGGAAAGTACTTATACAAGGCTAACACATCATAGAATAAAACTTTTGGGCACTCGCTTGCGGGCGCCGTAAAAGGGTTCGTTATTTTCACAATTATTCGGCGCCATTTTAACATAAAAGGAACCGCCGTTCCAACTATTTTTTGATCGCAAGTTTGAGAAACATCCTTGTCTTGAGAAAATATTTATATAGATAATTCAATTACTTTTCAGAATAAAAACTAGCGATAAAAAACGACGTTTCGATCTCTCTGAGATCATTTTCAAGTAGTAAAAGAAGCGAATAAAATCTGCATATATAAGTACAAATTAAGACGAAGAATATTTTAACACTTACATTTTAGCGCTTGTATTTACATATTTTATCTTTGGACATTCTCACGTCTTAATTTGTACTTATATATGCAGATTTTATTCGCTTCTTTTACTACTTGAAAATGATCTCAGAGAGATCGAAACGTCGTTTTTTATCGCTAGTTTTTATTCTGAAATGTGTTTCAAAAAAACTACTTATAAGAATTCAATTACTTCATCCTAAATTCCGTTCAACCTTCAAGATCTCGCATGTACGAAAATTGGCTTATTTGTGAAGAATATACAAGAGAAGACAAGGGAGACTCGTCGTCTACATATTCACTTATGCAAATTAGCAACCAAACTGGTGTGGTCTGTTCCTCACCAATACACTTGGGTACAGAATAATGTTTATGATCAGAATTATGTTCTGAGCTAGTGTGCAGCAGGTTATCGCATTGAGCACGGTGAATACTTTTTCATGACAACGTAGTGCCGTGTTCTTGGTACGGGCCGGTCGCGCAACAGTCAACAGCCGGTGGCAAAGAGGAAAAAATTATGTTATTTGCATTGATGCCATCGTAAATTTCCATGAAATACCACCTCTTGGCCGGCAATATCACGGTACGTTTAGCTTACTGTAGTTTGCATCTTTAATTTGAACGTCTACGGCATGTCGGCAAACGAGTCATTTGAGAAAACAGGGCGCGGTCTGGATTAGACGACCCGTGGAAAGTTAGATGGTGAGTTCGACGAGGTTGAAAGGGTTCAATCAGTACCCAACAAATGGCTTTACAACTATTAGTCATTCATCAAAAAATGAAAAATACAAAACACACACACACCCGCACAAAAACAGTTCAGTTTGCCTTGGTTTTGCCTCCTTAATTCCAGCCGATGTAACTTGTTGAGATTTGAATGGACTTACATGCCAGTAGTGCTCTAATTAAAGCATTTGCATTCTTGAACAAATGACATCAATAGATCTATCAGGTCCTTTTTTCTGTCTCTTGATTTAAATGGTACTTCATAATGGCGCAAGATATCCTTGAGCAGTGTCACGTTAAATTGATGCAGCTTATTTTTCTTCGCACACTCGCACAAGTTGAAGGCGTCGTATGAAAGGGGATGCTGCGGCCTCAGTTCCTCTGAGATGTGCTCCATCAGCCGCTGTCGCTCTTCTTCTTCTTCCTCTGGAAAGAGTTCCTTATAACTTTGCTTACCTTCGAGGGTGCTTGTTGTCTTCATCTGTTTGCAGACAGGCGTGAAAAAAACCCTTGCACTTGGCTTTTAGTCAACCACTCTTCTCGCTCAAATAACCTTCTGTTCTGCTCATCTCTTGCCTTTGGCATATCATTGGAAACTTGCTGAGGGTCAGCTTTTAGCCCTGACTGTTCTCCGAGGTCAAACTTTGCCATCAGGTAGTATTTAACTTTCTCGGGGAATCTAGTTGATCCTGCTCGTTGCTTGGTTAGGGCCCAGCCCATAGTAACACAGCTCGTGGTGGGCGCCGGTTCACTTTCACTCTGGTGGACAGGTTTGCAAGGTTCATCTTCAGTGATGTTGACTGTTGTGGTAAATCTCTCCACCCAATCTCTACGAATCGTATCGTAAAGAGTTTCTGACTGTCTTTAAGCATCAACGCAGTGATCCCCTACATCTAACTGAGATTCAAGTTCTGAAAACAGCTGAAAACTCTTCACACACCCAGGCTCCGAACATTCAAAAATTTCAATGTCCGAATTGTCCAAATCGTGATGACGATTGCCTTCATCTGAATCCTCCGCCACAGAATCTCTGCTTTGGTATACACGTGAATTAACTTCCTTAACTATGAGACAGGTGTCCCCTTGATCTTTTGTCACCAGCTGGTCGAATGAGATTTCCTTGCCACGCCCAATTCTGTAGGACTTCCACACACGAATAGTTTTCTCGTCAATCTGGACGTTGTGCAGTTTGCTGAAACCATCTATTTTGTTCACTTCTAAGGTTAACTTCGCTTCGTCAACCTCACAAACACCTGCGGAGGTACCCTTCACTGGTCGTTCAGATAGTGCAATTCTCATGTCACACGCTGTCAGAATGTCTTGTCCTTCGTCGCAGAAACGGCGGATGCATGTTTTCATGGCACAAGATCCGATCACAAACGTCTTTGCCTGCGGTTCAGAAAAGTCATAGCGACAAACGTCTACACCAACCCGTTCACCAACCCTCCTTGCTGCAGCGATTAGAGAATTATTATGGTAGCAACCAGCTTCATCTGATCTCAAATAAACTTGGGTGATGTGAGGCTTCTTGGCCTTAAGTTCTCCTAATATGTTTTCTAGAATAGAACACACAGCTAACCAATCCTGTTGGCATGCATCAAACAGATGGGCATATGGCTGCATCTCCAGCTATCCACTGACGACAAGATCGACTGTGATCACCGTCGATATGTGCCAACTCAATACTCTCTTACCGAACCAGTCGGACTTATTTTCTCGATATCTAAGCTGAAGAAACTTCATCGCCCAATCCATTATTATCAGCGCACAATTTGGATTCACACTTATCATCTTCAAGTGATCTTGCTTTGCCCTCTTCTTGGTTAACGGAACGAACAACATGCGCCTTCCAGTGCAAGATATCTGCCTTTGCCAGCTTGAAGTCGCATAGCAGATCTTCTCCTTCTTCAGTGCTGTAAGGAATCCACAGGGCACTTTGAATTCTATCTTCGACTTCATCGAATGCGTTTCGAAGGTCTTGGCAGTCACTGCAGTTTTCTGTGTGTTGATGGGAGCATTTCTCTTGGAAGTCAGGATCTTGTTAGACACTAAGTGCGAACTTGCGACAATGATCAGGACAAAAGGCTTCCTCAGGGTTGCAATGAACACGAAAATTGGTTTTCAAATAGCGTTTCCCATTCCTTAGCCTTTCCTTGATTTCAGTGCACCATTGCCTGTCCATCCCTCCTTTCTCTAGATCATCGACTATCGATTCAATTTTTTGGAAACCTGCAGAGCCATCGGCGGCCGTATTGTCGAGGCCTTGTAAAGACTTTCGCTGCAAAGCTTGTCTTACTTCCAGAATCTTGAAGAGGGTAGTGCGACTTACAGGTTCAAATCTCTCCTCCTGACAGAACTGCATGTACTGACTAATCATTGTAGAACGAGTTACTGTACGGACAACGTTTAGCATCTCCATTGTCTGGCCACTGTCTCGCTTAAGTAACTTAGTTCCGTAGGATACATCCTGATAAAAGTACGGGTGATTAATAAACTCAACGAAATGAGCAACTTTGCTCATATAAATGCGGACACGATGGTATTTCTTCTCCTCAGGAGCCAAGCGTGGACCTATCGCTCTTGCATTACACCGCGCTCTATGTATCTGACGTATAGACAGTTTTCCATATGGTGCGTGAAGTTTCTTCAGTGTGCTCACCGAATACTTGTACGCATAACGCATATAGGCTGAGAATTTGCGTCTTGGTGCTTTTGGTTTTAGCATTTTTGTAAGCGCTCATCAAGGCTTTGAGCACATCATCGGCTTCTGCTACGTCATCCATTTCTCCTAAGGTGGCCATGGCATTGAAAAGCACCTTCCCGTAGTTTGGGGCTATCACTTCGCACACAAGCATGGAGTCTTCTTTGGCCTTTTCGATGAAGCACTGTCGCTGTTCTGAAGTACATTTTCCCATGAGACAAGCTGTGATTTTAGAGGTCCATCGCAGCGTTATAGGTGCTGACTAATTCAGGTCTATGACCAGAGGTTACTTCGGGAATCAAGACAGGACTCCAACAAGGACTGGAATGTGGATTCGAGGCAGGCGTGGGGAACTGGCGAAATGGCGTTGTCTGCATTTCAGCAGCATTTGCTCGTATGGCTGTTCTTGCTTCAGCTTTAGCAACTCTGGAGGATCGAAATATTATCTATTCTGCCGTGAGGTATAGGCGCGGATTTATAAAACATGTTAACCGTATTACTAAAGAGGGGCATTAAGGGACCGGTTTATGTAGAGGGGAGGGAAGAGACAAGTGGGTTCAAGGATATTTTCCATTTGCAAAGAGGGAGGAACTATGTTTGTTTAGCTCTGAATTGAAGGGGGTCAGTATGTAAATTTTGCCAGAGGACTTCTTAGTGCCATATCGGAAAATTAAAATCGT
>NC_090892.1:36769761-36787261 GCF_036669925.1 Montipora capricornis
AATAACAACAATGCGTACGATGAATAACAGGAAACTATTCCTGAATGGTAGTAGAAAGACTCAGAAAGGGACAAACTATGCGGAGGAGTTCACACTATGGTACGTGCAGCCCAGCACTGGTTTTATATTCTCCAAAATTGTTTGCCATTCAGGCTAGTAAAAAACGAAAACAACGGAGAATATATAGTTGGTATTGGTTGCTAGACAGTAAAAAGGAGTACATTTTAGTTTTAGGTATAAACCAGTGAAAAACAACAACAGCTGAAGCCTGAAATATCACTGGCATTAGGGCTAAACGGAACTCGCCAGAAGAATTAACCGAGGCCAAAGTGTACTTACGTGATCCGACAGCAGTATTTCCTTGAAAAATAAGCTTTATTTCGTCGGCCATTTGGAAGGTAATGACGTGGCTGCCCTCCACACTTGCAATTTTTCCTCTGTGGTCAGGGTATTGGCAGGATCTTGGACCACGCCAAAATCGTCCAAGTAGATGTCTGTGCCTGGGGCAGATGGTCCATCCCTTCAGTTGAGAGCTTGACAAGTGCTGGATTCCCGCTCTTGAAGTGATCAGTTTAACCTCTGTAACGTCACTACACTTGAACGAGTGGCAGCTAGCCAAATGGGCAGATATGTCTGCATTGCACTCTGATAGCAAAACATGCGCAAGTTCGTCCCTACCCACATGGCGTTTTCAATAGTTCGTGGAACGAACAATCTGAGTAGATGGAGGACATTTAAAGTGTTTTGGTTTTGCTTTCAAATCTCTCCCGACAATCATATTCAATTTAATTTAATTAAGATAATTAAAGAGACAATTTGTTCGCGATAACTTTGATAAATTTTCACAACGTACAAGGGTAAAATGGCGTAAACGGAAAAAAAAAACCGATTTTCTTTCAAAATTAAACGTCTGTGGAGATTCTGTATTTATTGCCTTACCCTGTATTAATATACATCTCAAGATGTTTGTTTTCCAAGTAATTCCCTTAGAAACTGATAAAAAAAATTAACAGAACTAGCACGGAACACAGAACTGATGAAATTTTTTTTTTCTTAGCAACCCTAAAAAACCTGGCCAATGAATTTTGTCCTCTCAAAAATGCCTTTCATTTACGCATAAGTGAATATGTCGACGACGAGTCTCCCTTGTCTTCTCTTGTTTATTCTTCACAAACAGGCCAAGATCTTGAAGGTTGAACGGCATTTAGGATGAAGTAATTGACTTATCTATATAAATATTTTCTCAAGAGAAGGATGTTTCTCAAACTTGCGATCAAAAAATAGTTGGAAAGGCGGTTCCTTTTATGTCAAAATAGCGCCGAATAATTGTGAAAATAACGAACCCTTTTACGGCGCCCGCAAGCGAGTGCCCAAAAGTTTTATTCTATGATGTGTTAGCCTTGTATAAGTACTTTCCAGCTGTAGTAGTCTTAGCTCTAGATCACGTCCCACATCTGAGAAAATAGCTTTCAAACGCAGGTACCTCCCGCCCCAAAAAATTCTCGGCTCAAGATAAGGTATTTTGAAACATTCATAACTCAGTAAATATTTTGTACAACTCAATCGTTGAACCTGTGATGCATTAAAGAAGAGTTACTCTTAAATATATAAAATAATCAGCTTTCCATAATAGAAAGCAGAGCTTTGCTGGTGTCCGATATTTACAGCTAGATCGAAGGTGTTACGGACGGCAAATTGTGGAGTTCAGAGGTCACCTCGGAAACAGTCCTCTAAAAAAATGAAAAGCATGGAATTGATCAAAGTAAATGCGATATTTGTACATGGTATTGGGTAGTCGACAATCACTGAAAATATCAAGGTAATCGGTGAAGTGCAGAAATTTTCCTTATCCGTTCTTACCTTGCATACGGAACCCGCGCCCGCAGTGTGCGCGCCAGTCAAAACCGTGCTATCCTGTCAATCATTTGCCCTTTCACCGGAAACAGGGCATTTCGGCTTTTATCGCTCTATCCCGTCGAAAGGACGCTACCAAAGTGTTTATTCGCGAAGTCAGTACAACTAAATACATTATCAATATGGTTTTGCCGTCTTCTTACACTTGATTCGAAAATGCCAGCCAGAATTCGTCTTAGAATAGTTAGAAAAAGCACAAATAACAGCCAAAGCACAACAGCTTACGTTCGAATTCTGCTAGCCGACAACCCAAGATTGTTGACTAAAAGAATGCCACAAAATGTTTTAAATGGTTTTCTGGCCCTCTATTAATAGCGTTCACGTGAATTTTAAATGGGGTATCGGGGAAAAAAAATGTCAAGCTGATATGTGTTTCGTGTAAACATACATTTTCAAGTTGCAAAAATTTGTATAAGCACTACAAACCTTTTACTGACCATTACTCGAAGGAACTCGATCCCTTTATAAGCTGCAAGGAAGCCGCTGATGAATTTTGCACAAAAACCTCCGCCTCTAACACCGGAAAGCCAGACTTGGAAAGTTTTTGTAGCGGAAGGCTCACTAAGGAAGAGCTTCTAGAGCTTGCCCTCCCGCAGGTCGCCAGTTAGGTGCAAACAATTCATTTCCGAAAAGAGTAAGATCTAGAAGGTGCAGTCAAATTTTGTTTCTTGTATTGTGCGAAAATTTATTCAAAACTTTTCCCCCACTCCCAAATAAGAACTTGCTGTGTCTTGCAATTCTACAGTGAATTGCTATTAGGCCAATACGAGAATCAACATCAAAGAGGCACTCCCAGGGGTTTGAGGGAAGAAGAGAACATATTTGGCTTATTTGAACTGGGGAAATTTAAAGAGTAACAATATCAAAATATTTTAGGGAACAAGGGAAGAAAACCAATATTTAAATTTTAGGGATAAAAAAGCTGGGAATAAGTTTGAAAGTAATTTGGGGAACAAGGAAACACAAGCAAATATTTAAAGGGAACAAGGACCCCTCTCCCCAAGGAGGGCCTCATTAAATGTTCTGCCTCTTTAATCCAACAGCTCCAACAATTTTTGAATGACCGACACGAAAAGAAGACTCTCTTAGAGAAATAAATTATTTATAATAACACTTTAGCATGCGAAACAATGCTCAGATGCTTACGAGCACCCTCGTGCCCGTGTTTGTAAAAAAGCACCATGAGGTATTCCTTGCAGCTGGTTTAGGCATTGTTTCATCTTTCAACATTGGGCAAAACCAAATCAACTCCATTCTCAGAGGGCACTGGGGAAAGAAGCTAGAAGAAAAAACTAGCCTTAATCCAATTCTCCCAAGGCAATCTTTAAAGAATAAGATTATTGAAGGAACACTTTTGAGTGCCAACCCAAAGTCTTTTAAAACAAGTGCAAACAATATAATAGTCTTTAAATTCACAAAATGTCTCATATTCAATTAGATTTGGCTGCAATATTCCTTAAAACTATGCAGAACTATTTACCATAAAATGTGGAACATTTCCTGCCTATCTAAATATGCCACAAAAGGGCTCCAAAAAGCAACCAGTTAAGTTTTTAGATAAACATAGTGTCTCTATGGAGATCTGATACAATACCTAAAAATTAAATAATTTGATGCGATGAAGACATTGAATGAACAAGCAATAAACAAACTGCAGCAATGTATTTTAGGTTCATAAAGTGGAGATGAAAAAGACAATTCCTCAACTGATGTTTCAATATGCATTTCAATTAATTTTCTAACGACAAGGGAAGGGACTGACTTTTCAGTGTCTATTCACTGGTATTGATTTATGTTTCCATGATAAGTTTGAAAGTCAATCTGGCAACCACAGTGCCCTATGAAATGGGAAATAACTCTATCAAACCCTTTAAACTAACATTTTACAAGGGACACCATTGTTGATGCCCTGCAAAGAACAAAGAATAAATTGAAAGGAGAGTTGGTCCGGAGTTTATCCACAATGGACAGTTAGTGGCTGCATTCACCAATGTAGAGAACAAACACATCAAGTTTCTTCTCAAGCAACCAAGTGTTCAAGGAGCTATTCAATTTCCAAAGAACACTATGGTAGTGTACCAGTACCTGGGTGAATTCGGGTACCTGGCCTGAAAATGAAACTTGTGGAGCCAAACAACTTGTTGAGCTTAGTACTTAAACTGGGTAGATAATTATGTCTACAAGTATTGTCTATTCAACCAACAGTTTCTCCTAATTTTGTGTACCATTCACTTGTTGGCCATAAATCGCTAATTCAAGTACAGATTCAAGTCCTTTCAAATCATCAAAGTTACTTTGCGCCACAAGGAACAAACGAAAAAATACAAGCACTGAAGAACAAACTGCTCAAGAATGCACGACTCCTTTTGAAACAGGATCCTCGAGTCACTAAAAAAGTGCTCTTAGCAGAACGATCGCAAGTTGTAATCATTGAAAAAAAACTCCACTCCAGATCTGATAGACGTTGGTCGTGCAAGACTCGCCAAGCAAGTGGAACACCCAACAGGATTGTTCGTTGTTTGGCACAGCAGATGAACGAAAAATTGTTCCCCTCACTATTAAGTTCCAACCCGATAACACCAATCTTGCCCAAATACAACAACAATTTTTTCGAATTCGGCAGCAGGCAAGCTCATCACAAGCCATCGAAGTTGGCATAAAGCAGCATAGCGCTTCACGTGAAGTTCGATCATGGTGGACACAAACAAGGGGTGAAAGAACTTCCTAAGGCCAGACGACCAAACACTCGTTAGAGCGGCTCAGTTATCGGACATCAAAGTGCTGAACAAACCAAGGGATTTCGTCGTAAAAATGTTCACTCTACAACGTCTTCTTCTACAGAATAAAGTTCAAAAGCGATCCTGGTTGTTAATCACATGCTAGCCCAATCCATAAACTGAATGAAGAGGATTGGCAAATTGATTGTCAGAACAATACGTCATTTCTGTCTCGCTGAGTTCAAAGAAGCGACGGTCAAGAGAGTCACAAGGGAAGGCTGAGCGAATGTCCACTCATCCAACCAATCCGAATGTAAACAATTGGCGTGACATCGGATAGCACAGTTTTTCCCGCTCGCTGAATTCTGATTGGTCAGTTTAAATTTCAGTAGCTCTCGCCGTATGCAAGGTACACGGACAGCCTCTTAAAATCGTTTCATGCTTGCCTTCTTTTGAAGCAAATTTGTCTTCGTAATAATCAAGATGGCTACTGAAGTTAAAGCGTCAACAAAGGGATATTTGAACATTTGGAAATTGTCCCTGCTTTACAGCCTATCCCGAGCGGTGCGTAGAGTGGTGCAAAGAAAACAATTTACTTTCGTCTTCCGTGTCCAAAGCCTGTGTGGCATGGAAACGCAGTCATTTGGTAAAGACAAAGTGCTTTGGGAGATGGATCTGTTGCGCGATGCTCAAGAAAAAAATGCAATGGATAACCTTCAATCCGCCAGAACACATAATTTTCTGACAGTAAACTTTCTTTGAAAAAATATTAGCCCTCGATACCTGTGGCCGGAAAGTTTACAATTGTCTACAAGACAAGGGCTAACATCATCTTACAGTTAACCATCGCCTAAACTTCGTCGACCCAGACAAACGAGCCCACAGCAGGGCATATAGGCTTCCGTATTGCACTCCATAAGCTATTTATGCATTCATCATTGACTAATCAGAAACACAATATTCTATGACGTATATGCCTTGATAAAATGAGCAATGAAACTGAGCAAATGGATGTAGGCAAATCTCTGTCTGTGGCTGTTTACCGTGATAAAAACCAACAAAGACTATCCATAACCAAAAAATGTCTAACGCTTATTTATTTATTTATTTATTTATTTTATGTTTATTTTTTTGACGCTTTTAGCAGACTGAGTAACCTTAGCTTTTCCAAGTTTTTGTGGGCAGAGCTTGTCGTTGGCGACAAGGCTAAAATTTGTCCAACAGTTTATGCTGTTTTTCAGTCAACAATTCCTCTTTTCACCTGTCTTCTATTTTCTCTAAGTATTTCATTACATCATCTCGCTTTCTCTTAGCAGAGTAAAACATCATTGTGGCTACATTAGTAACACTTTGTTGAAAGTTGTTGCCAAAAAACATGAGCTTGTTTGTAATAATCGTAAGATGTTGTCCTTCAGTAGCATATGGACAGTAATGATTCCAAGTTCGAGTGAGGCCTGGCACTACTGTAAAGTTTTTTTCCCCAACTATTCCATCAGAGATCAACCCTAGTATTGGAATTGGGCCCACACAAGGACAGAGAAAAACTCTGACCACGGTGGAATTTGAACCCACGACCTTCGGATTTCATTGTTTTCACGGTTGCTCTACCGACTGAGCTACAAGGCCAAAACGGGAGCAGACCGTGGGTATGTGAGATGTTATTCACAAGGACAAGTTTGGCTCGGCCCAAGCCTAATTTAGATAATCGTAAGTTCTTGTCATTCATAGCATATTGACAGTACGTTTTTACTGTGAAGATTTTTTCCCAATTTTTTTGGAATAAAATATTAATATAAAGACAAAGATACAACTGTCTTTACCACTCTAACAGCAGTCAAAAAATGTATAAGGCTGAAAAATATTTCAATTTTATTCCAAAAAAAATTGAAGACAAAGATACAACTGTCTTTAAAGAGATGGCATGTTAATAAAACAACTATTGTTCGAAAACAAAGAGGATCGACTAAATTGGATTGAATTACTTGCCTCCTTATATTAATTCCACATGGCAGCTGCACAAGCATGCAAATCGCCTCCCAGAAAACACTGACAAATTCTGGGAACAAATTACAGAAGGTTATCATTCACACAGCCACTAAATTAATCGCATCTTTTTTTTTTCTTTTTTTACAGAAAGCTTTCTTTTTTTTCAGAATTTACCAATTTTATTGATAAATTTTATCTCAAATATTTCAAAATGTTCCCCAGCACTAAGGCGCGGTGGCCTCATGGTTAGTGTGCTCGATTCCGGATCGAGTGGTACGGGTACGGGTCCTGACCGGAGTCGTTGTGTTGTGTTCTTCGGCAAGACACTTTACTCTCACAATGCTTCTCCCCACCCAGGTGTATAAATGGGTACAGGCGAATGCTGGGGGTAATCCTGCGATGGACTCGCATCCCATCCAGGCGGCAGTAGAAATACTCTTAGTCGCTTCAAGCTATATGCTACTGAAACCGGAGATAAGCGCCGGCCTATTGGGCCTACTGGCTCGAAGAGCAGACTTTACCCCCGCACTAAGAAAGACCCTAAAGAATAGGAAAAAATAGGAATTTCTTGAAAAAATAGGAGAAAATAGAAAGCAGACCAAAAAATAGGGGGACAAAAGGAAAAACAAATAGGAACTTGACGCCCTGCGATTACTGAGGATTGGAGGACAGCTTTGGATGATAAACAAACTGTTTCCATAGTATCAATGATTGATTCTTCTCCTTCTTGAGGAGCAAGAGTGGCACAGTCGGTTAGTGCGCGGACTTGGTACAAGAGGTTCTGAATTCTATTCCAGGATCTCGCATCCTTGTTTCGACTTCTTTCCTTTCAGTGTAGCTTAAAAAGTAGCTTTAAATTTCCGTAAAACGGAGCACTGATGGAGAGGGGGGAGTAAATGGATTCCCTACTTCCATTTGGATGGGGTTCCTACATGTGTCACGGGCGCCATGATGGCTGCCATTTGTAGTTGTCGCTCTCGATTTTTCAAGTTTTGGTGCTTTGTTGCCTTGTTCGCTGAGTGTCTTGGCACATGCAATCTAATTTACTCGTCTTCATTTGCCTTCATAAGCCCTTTTAGTGTCGGTAAAAAGCTATTTTCTGCTTCCTGCTGCGGTCAAAATGTTGCTGCTGCGAGACGCTCAACTAAGTTACCGATCACCAAATGGTCAAAGCATGGTTCGACTATTGTTGTTCTGTCTGAAAGGGGTTTCATCAAAGATCTATCGACTGCAATGGACGTCGAAACTAATTCTGGTCCAGAATATATTACTTACACGCCGACTGCTTTGCTTCGAACTTCAAGATCAAGGTTGTCTTACAGCCGACATAATTTATTTCAACTTCGTTCCTGTTGTCCGAAGGTGAAACAGGATTATTCTCTTATTCATCGCCTAAAATCCTTGGGAATTTATAGAGCTAGAAGATGTAGAGCTGGTGTTAATTCTAGATTGAAATCTCGTCAACAACATCACAAGATTCCCTTTCGCGTCACTGACCGCTGTTATTCATTAACGACCAGATACAAACGCCAATGTTTCCAAAGATACAAATTTGCATTTTATTTCTACTCATCCTTCTTCTCTACCTCGAATAATCCCCAAATGCATGGTCATAAATGCAAGACCTATCGTTAAAGTTGATGCTGCTTCTGCATTGTATACTGAATTGCACTCAAACAACTGTGATATTCGCGTTATCTCCGAGACATGGTTTAAATCGAACTTTCCATCTCATCTCATTTGTCCAAAGGATTACTCAATTTTGCGAAAGGATAGAATTGATCGCCCAGGCGGTGGCGTTGCTATTATTTGTAGGAATGACTGGTTGCTGGAACAATTAGATAGCAATTTTTCTAATATCTTTGAATGCTGGTGGCCAAGATTACAACTCCCAACTCCACCTTTTATGTCGCCGCTGTTTATCATCCTCCAGAACCGCAATATTGTCCTGATGAATTATTGGATCATCTAACAAACAGCTGTGATCGCTTGTTGACTGATAATCCTAACAGCAATCTTATAATTTGTGGTGATCTCAATCAGTTAGATTATAAGGATTTTCTTACACAGCTAAACCTATTGCAGATGGTGAAGACGCCAACAAGAAAGGATAAAATTTTAGATGTTTTTATTACTAACGTCCCACATCTTTGGAGAAAGGTATCGGTCGCCCAAGGACTTGCTCGATCTGACCATTCTGTGGTCCTGGTATACCCCAGAATCCCACTTAAGGCTGAAAGGAAAACTGTGATGTTTAGGGATGTACGCGATCATCATAAACTGAAAATGGATAATTTGTTGAAGTGTTACAACTGGGATATCGTTTATCAGAGCAAAGATGTGAATGAAAAACTCGATCTTCTTTCTACCAACATCAAGTCCATGTTTGATGAGTGTTTTCCAAGTATATCAGTGCGAGTGTCTAATAGGGACCCCCCGTTCTTTTCTCCTTTAGTCAAGCACTTACTGGAGCAAGGACGAAAATTGATTCGGCGCAAGAGTATGGATACTTCCGGTTTAATTGAAATTCAAACTCTACAAGAAAAAATTAACAAGTTGATCAGAGATAGTCAAGTTCAAGCCGTTAAAGGGAATTTCGAGAAACATAGTATAGGATCAAAGTCTTGGTGGTCAACAGTCAATTCCCTAACAGGCAGGAAGTCTACCAACACGCCAATAAGCTCAATTATATTTTTCCGAATGAGATCAACAATTTCTTTTGTACTGTTAACACTGATCCTCTTTATAAATCCACCCACGCTGTCGTTATTCCGGAATCGTGCAAGATTCCTGCTTTAACTGTTTCCTGCGTTACCGAGAGTCTACTCAAATTAAAAAGGACTGCTTCCGGTCCAGATGGAATTCCGTACTGGATTTGGAAAGAGTTTGCTTATGATCTTGCTCCTGTTGTTACCCACATCTTTAACTGTTCTTTGGAAAACCACATTGTGCCTGATCTGTGGAAGCTGGCTGACATAACTCCCTTGCCTAAAGAGTCCAACTTTAAAAATTGCACACAGTTGCGGCCTATTTCGCTGACTAATGTAATAATGAGGGTTTTCGAACGCCTTGTCTACAGACAAGAACTATCACAGTACGTGAATAATTTCATAGATCTTGATCAGTTTGCATACCGTAAGGGCCATAATACGACTATGGCTTTAATTAAGTGTCAATATGCTTGGCTGAAATGGCTTGATTCGGGTTTTGACTATGTCAGAATATTTTCTTTTGATTTCAGCAAAGCTTTTGATTCGGTACCTCATGATATTCTTTGCTCTAAGTTGAAGTCACTTGATATTAACCCATATGTCACCAACTAGATTATTAGTTTTTTTACAAGGCAGAAAACAAAGAGTTATTGTTGATGGCATTGTTACCGTCTATTTAAATATTAATAGAGGTGTCCCCTAGCGGACTGTATTAGGCCCCATATTATTTTCTATCATGGTCAATGATATCAAGGTCATCCTACCAAATCAAAATTTGCTTGTGAAGTTTGCGGATGACTTATTAAACTTTAAGTATTCCTGTAAAATCGGGTGTCAGCAACAGTAACTCAGCAGCTAATGAGGTCCAATCTATTGTCGAATGGACAACTGTTAACTGCATGCAACCGAATTTCAAGGAAACGTGGGAAATGCTTCTTAAAGGCAAATCCACCAAGGCTTTACCAGCTCCTCTGATCTTTATAGAGCGGAAACCCAGTCTAAAGTTGCTGGGAGTAACCTTTCAGTCCGATCCGTGTAATTGGGTTTACATCTAGATAATATCCTATTGAAAGCTAGCAGTCGTTTGCACATCTTACGCGTTTGTAAATTTTATGGACTGCCGTTGGATCATCTTCATATCCTTTTCACTAGTCTTATTCTACCTACACTTACATATGCTGTGGAAGTATGGGGCTGTGCGTATTGTCATAAGTACTTAAGTCGTATAGACAGGCTGTTCAAAAGAGCTTTTAAGCTTGGCTGCTGTAAAGAACGTTTTTTCATTGAAAATATTATTGCCCTGAAGGATAAGAAGTTATGGGACAAGATCACTGACAGTAATTTAATAACAGCTTTAGATGACCTTCTGCCACCGAAGCGAACTATGGTTACGTTACGTAAGGGGCGTCACAACTATATTATCCCGCTTGTCAGAACTGAGCGTTTTAAGAGAACTTTTATAAATAGATGCTTGTTTTCTTTTTAGTTGTTAGCTAGTTAGTTAATTAGTTGTCTGTATAATTTAATTATTTCATTGTAACTAAACACGTCTGTTGTTAGAGTGTTTTTAATAAAGACGACCTCAAGTTTGTCAGTTGAATTACTGTTACGAGTTATCGACGTTAAATATGGTTGCTTTACTTTACTTTACTTTACATTACTTCTACTTATTGATCTCAGCAAAGCCTTTGATACCATCTGTCATAGTCTTCTACTAAGGAACCTTAAAGAATATGCCATCTCTTCCCCATTCCTGAAATTAATTAGTTCATACTTTACTAGCCTTCGTCAACGTGTCAAGGTGGAAAACTGTTAAACGTCTCCGAATGGCGTACTGTGCAATGTGGGGTGCCCCTGGGGTCCCTTCTTGGGCCCTTATTGTTTAATATTTACATAAATGACATCACACTTTTTGGCAAGAATATGCAACTTAGACTCTGGGCAGATGATACTACTGACTTTTGTGCGGGTCTGAATGGGGGTATCCACTTGTCGGTTGTTGGTTAAAATTCAGTCACTTTGTCGGTAGTCGGTTAAATGTGTTAATCTTTGTCGGTAAATCTCCGTTAATAATTGACAATGCATGGTAATTATTATGATTATTGTTATTATTATTATTATTATTATTATTATTATTATCATTTGATGCATTTTGTCCTTCCTTTTCATTGGACGAGAGCCCACCACGTGACCTGCAAATAACTGCCTACAAATAAGTTTTTTTTTGCTGCAAATAATATTCTGCTCATGCGCAATTGAAATCCCGCTCTTGTGAGAAAAAGGCAGATCGGTTCCCCGAGCTGTCAGAGAATGATTCGACATCTTTAGTTGATCAAAAGAACAGTGAGAATACAAAAAAAAGAACAAAAGTTGCACTCAACGTATTTCGAGAGTATCTCAAGGAAAGAAAGGTCGACGAAGAGTCACTCGTGTCATCGACGCGACGGACAAGTTGGCGAATGCATATGTACTGAAGAGATTTTATGCTGAAGCCAGAAAAAAGAATGGCGAGCTCTACACCAACGCTTCAGTTGTCGGGATACGCTTTGAAAACTGTGAAATTCTTCTGCTTTGTTGATGCCTAGTGATATTGAACGTTTGACTGTAAGTACAATTTGAAGTCTACAAATATGATTTTGCTGAGAAGGAAACCAATTGATTGGTGCCATTACTCAAGTCTGCAAGGCAGCGCGCGCTTACGGCTTTCCGGAAACAAAAACAAAAAACAAACTCGGTGATCGAATGATAAAACAGATATTGACCTCGATTATCGGAAAATATCGTGATTTGTCAGTGTCTCGCAGATCAATTATTTGCCTCAGCCTTCGGCTTCGGCAAATAATTGACATTTCACGATATTTTGCTCAACCTCGTCCAATTATTGCTAAATATTTGTTACAAAATTCACCTAGTTTCGAGACGTTGAGCCCCATACAACGTGTAAAAATAGTAACTTGTAAGATTGCATCATTTAACTGCTCCAATAATTGTTAAATATTTGTTACAAAATTCACCTAGTTTTGAGACGTTGAGCCCCATACAACGTGTAAAACTAGTAACATGTAAGATTGCATCATTTAACTGCTCTTAAAGTCATTAACTCTGGTTTGTTTTTGTGTATATACCCCAGCTTCTTGGTCCCAGTATCCTCTCTTGAAGTAATAACATCCTTGCAAGCGTCATAAAGACAAATGTCCTTTTATTACTACTTACAGTCACAAGTCGAGACGCACAAATGTACGAACAGCCGGGCCGGGTAATACACACTCTCTTGACACGCTCTAGATGTTCTTCCTTTTGCGGTACCCTGGATGCCAGAGGTTCTATTTTTCTTTTGCGAGCAGTGAGAGGTTAAAACGGAGAGGTGAAAAATAAGAACTTGTGATCACGGCGGTTAAGAATCTCTCCTCTATAATTTGTGACTATGAACACGGTCGCTGATTGGTTTTCATAGTCAGTGCAAGTCCATTCCGAGTAAAAACAATTGAACACTCAATTTGGTGCACCCCAGTGGCCACAAAACTGGTTTTGAGCGAAAGGAGTGCTAGGAAAAAAAACTGGCGGTGGAAGGCTGTGAATTCGAGAGAG
Source organism: Montipora capricornis (assembly GCF_036669925.1). Lineage (NCBI taxonomy): Eukaryota > Metazoa > Cnidaria > Anthozoa > Scleractinia > Acroporidae > Montipora > Montipora capricornis. The sequence continues at coordinate 36,782,678 of NC_090892.1, forward strand.
CATTTTTTAGAGTACAATACATATTAGTAAATTCTGGATTTTCTGAGATTTTAGAATTGAAACCTAGCCTAAACCTGTTCAGGAATTTCATCAAGCATGAGGATGTGTTTATGGTCCTGCCAACTGGATGCGGCAAATCTCTGATATTTGAACCTGAGCCGAAAGTTTGTTTGTATTTGCATGATCGTATATTTATAATCCAAAAGCTGCCATCAGAATCGTTATTTGTCCCTTGAATGCCTTGATTGATTCGCATATCCTAGCTTTGAAAGAAAATCCGAAAACTGTGAACACTAGCAATATCGTGTTTCGAGTAAAAAGGCTAGTCACGCGTGAGAAAACTAAATCGCAGCCACCAAAGGTAATTAGTTTGTGATTTCATGTTGCTTTTGATTGGTTGCTGCGCGATGGAAAGTGTCAAAAAAAACGTTCTATTCCAAACTTGAATTGGGTACAACATTGACATCACTGTAGAAAACCGGTTTGGCAAGATATCTTATTTCAAAATTGCATGGAAGTGAGATTTTTAACCGTCGTGACCAGAGGTTCTTATTTTCGCCTCTCCGTTTTAACCACTCGCTCCTCGCGAAAGAAAAATTGAACCTCTAGCATACTGGGTACATTTTCGGTTTCGTCGTCATCAGAATCTGTCTCATATTCATCACTGATTTGTACCTCTTTGTGATCCTCGAACATCTCAGAAAAATCCCCATAGTCCACAAATTGTACACTGACAACTGGTTGTGGTACGGAATTCGCTTAATGTAGATCTAATGATATCGATTTCCCCAGGGAATGGAAGTCTCTCATCAGACTCTTTGCCAGTGGGTTGAACAGCGTAGACAACAGGCGGCAAGGCTCCAGCTTTATCGTTTGTTGTCTTACTCCTAAGAGTCCGTTGGCTTACTGGTCTGTAGCTCTCTAGCCATTTTTTCATCTGCTTCTCCATTCCTTCACTTGGTAAAGGTGCCATCGTTGCAACAACTGAAAGGGGTACGCCAGATTGAGGGACAGGATAGTACGACCTGTCATGCGTATTTCTCTTATCTTCGTGGGCCAATCGGTGCTGTTCGCACAAGTGTGGACGTTGTTTGCACAAAGTCGACGTTGTTTGCACAAAGTTGATGTTGTTTGTACAAACTAGATTTTGTTCGTAAAAAGTGGAGGTTCGTACAAAGTGTGAACGTTGTTTGCACAAACGTTAACGTTGTTTGTACAAAAAAGTAGACGTTGTTTGCACAAAGTTGACGTTGTTTGCGCAAAGTTGACGTTGTTTGCACAAAGTTGATGTTTTTCGTTCAAAGTTTTGAACAAAGAAAGAAGAAATTTGACAAGTTAATTTTGATACAAAAACTGCTTCGTAACAGCCCTCCAAAAACAAATACTAACATAGCTCTTATACAATTTTTATCTCCGACGACGTACAATGTACTTCAAACTTCAAATGTACTTCAAAGAAAGAAACATTTTAAATGTGAAGAGGAGATTCAGAATAGACGAAACAAAGGGTCGAACTCGGATCGGTGGGTTCTTAGTACAGTTTGATGTCGAGAATTTCTCATTTACATTATTAATAATATACATGTAAAACTTTCCCCTTTCTGGTTGACTAAGAAAAAATCCAGTTTCCAGGTAACGCAGGGCAGAAAAGAGGCAACTCAGTGCAAAAAAACGTAACAAAGCAAACATTCTGATTGGTCAATGATCAAAGAAAGTCTCGGATAGTCAATCAAACGTGAACCTTAGATAGGACAATTTTTACATGATTGCGTGATTCGCGTGCACTTGTTCTGATTAGTTACTATAATGTCATCTCGAAAATTGTTCATGCATTTTATTAATAAGTAATCACATGATTTTTCTTGTGCGGTTTGGATTAAATACGAAGTACTCGTAACGTTTAGAAATTGCCTATGTTTATCTTTGAAAACATTTATTCGAGCACCAAATCGCACACGTGTGATTACCGATACTAATCAGTTAATCACGCTATTTTTCCCATGCAATTTGGAACTAATAAGCGCGCTTGTAAATGTTTTCAATGATAACAGATCAGTTACTCGCCCAACGGGCTCGTGCACTTTTCTTCACCTTATCACTCGGCTGCCATTTTGGAGTGCGTGGGGAATATTGCCTTTTTCTTTGCATTGTATTTGCACTTCTAGCCTCTGAATGAGAGGTTAGACGGGAAAAATCTTTTGTTTGGACATTGAGTGATGTGGGTCACGTCTATTGGTCTTTGAAAATTTTTACTCTTGCATATTGCTTCCATTTTAACTAAATTAAATGCGATTACTTGTACTAGAGATAGTTTCAATCGAGTGTCGTAAAACCAAAACCAAAGTAATTATTTTGGCCAATCAAAGAGGACGGAGACAATCCAGTAAACTAATCAAAACTCGTAGTTATTACACGTAGCTGACACAAAGCGTGGGAGAATGTGCACGCGCGAGCCCCGATTGGTTTGTTTCACTTCTGATTGTTTTGAAAAAGTGACACGAGAACGTTGAACCTATCACTGAGTGAAATAATGCAAAACCAAAGCAATTCACTAATTACTTTCGACACTCAATTGAAAACCGCTCTAATATACAATCTCTTGCCTCGACACATTTCAATATGTCTAGCAAGTAACGGACACTGAACACGCTCAGTTCACCAATGGAGAACGCATCCTGGTGTTTACAGATACAAAAGTATAGACACCATGACTTGTACGTCCTGATTAGAAGCTTTAATTATTTGGGATCTGATCAGTTAAACTCTTCATTTTGTCTCGGCAACTCGTATACAGTAAACACCCGCATATAAGAACAAGTGGATTAAGAACATCAGACTAAAATTGGGCCAATAAATACATTTTATTCGATGGTTTCACATATAATACACGCAGATATTTTGCGAGTTGAGTAGCATATTTCTGAGCCCCGCAGAGGCGAGGAAAAATAAGAGCAATGAACAAAATGTCCGCGAGTATTATATGTTAAACCATCGAATAAGAGATTTATTATTCCACTACGAAAAAGGTGTTATTTTGCTTCAATTCAATTTGGTAAGAGTGTTTAAAAAAAAATCCATCATCTGTCCGTCAGGGCGCATACGAACGACGAAAACAGCACAAAAAGCCAGCCAGAAGTCCTTAATTTGATTGGATAAACGAAATGACAAATGAAAGGCGATGACAAGCTAAATTCTCAGGCTTTGCATCCTGTTGAAAACAATTTCTTTCATTGAAAAACTCCCGTTCCGTCCGTATTTGCTTTGTTCTAAACCGGTCAAACCGGGACACTACAGTGTATTACCGTCTCATATTTTGCGCGTTCTCTTGACCAAATATGATAAAATGGAGTAAGAATGAAATAATAAAACACCATATAAATAAGAACAAATTCAGCCTGATAAATAATTAAAAACATATTCTTAATGCAAAGGGAAGGGTATTAGGATAAGGAAACAATACAGTACATACATCTTATTCGATGGTTTAACATATAATATGCGCGGATATTTTGCGAGTTGCGTTGTATTTTTCCGAGCCCCGTAGGGGCGAGGCAAAATACGAGCAATGAGCAAAATGTCCTCGAGTATTATATGTTAAACCATCGAATAAGAGATTTATTATTCCACTACAAAAAGGTGTTATTTTGCTTTAATTTTATTTGGTAAGAGTGTTTTGAAAAAAATGCATCACCTGTCCTTCAGGGCGCGTGCGAACGATGTAAACAGCACAAAAAGCCAGCCAAAGATCTTTATTTGATTGGATAAACAAAATGACGAGTGACTAGCGATGACAAGCTAAATTCTCAGGCTTTGCATCGTCTTGAAAACAATTTCTTTCATTGAAAAACTCCCGCTCCGTCCGTGTTTGCTCCGTCGTAAACCGGGACACTGCAGTGTATTACCGTCTCATATTTTGCGTGTTCTCTTGACCAAATATGGTAAAATGGCGTAATAGTGGAATACTAAAGTAACCGTCTTATATAAAGGTACTATGGTGTTCAGGACCATTATAAACTATAAAATCTATTACAAAACAGCACTGTATATTAATTAAACCTCTAGTAATATAAAATTTGAAGTATTTCTGAAACTAATTTTAAGAACATTTTAAGAACACTTCAGGCTGATTTCTCACCGAGCACCCCTCAAATAAGAACACGTTCAGCCTTAAACCTGAAAAAGGTGTTCTTATATGCAGGTGTTTACTGTATATCAACGTGCGGAGACAATTTTCCAGAATCAAAATGCTAGTTCGCTGCCAGATGCCTAATTTCCAGCTAGCGACCTATGTTAATTGATATTTTGAGATTAGGCGACTCGAAACCCGACGTTGACTCACAACGATTCCCGTATGACCTTTCCAACGGGAAAAGCACACTTGGCCATCTTTCAAACGGAGAGTCCCCTTTTTATTCAACGTTTACGACGTACAATCTACTTCAAAGAAACTAACATTTTAAACACGCAGAGAAGATTCAGAATACGCGACTCAAAGAGTCGAACCCTGCTCGACGGCTTCTAATTACAGTTTCCGATATCCACTAGACTAACGTAAGAGTATTAACATAGTGGTACCCAGCGAAA
>NC_090892.1:36792261-36797261 GCF_036669925.1 Montipora capricornis
GAAAGAAGCATTAACAAAGAATCATTTGAGGACTTTCGAAGGAGAGTTTTGCGCAATCTTAGTGAGATGGATGCTGCTGTTATTGATAGGACAATAGAAAGTATGCCCACAAGAATTAAATTAATCATTCAAGGCAAGGGTCGTAGAACTAAGTATTAGATAGCATGTAATTGGTAAGATACCTTAGTCAATTTATCCTGTACATGTAGAACACAATTTTGAAATTGCCACGTTCATTTTTAAGTCACATTAGAGAAGTAAATTGAAAGTGATTACTGGCGCTAGTAGGATGGAGTGTCAATCATTGTCCTATTTTGGGAAAGGTAATCCACACGTATTTGAACATTACTCCATGACATTACTCCATCAGAAAATACGAAATATTTGCCCAATGAATGTGATATTTTGCAACAATAACGTAGTTATATGTAAAGCATACTAGAATACGTACGATGTCTCTCTTATTATGGACAAAAGTTATTGAAACTCCTTATTTTCAACATTACTCCATTGAAACCGTGTATTCATAAAGTTAATTAGATCTGTTATTTCAATTTAAGCCCTCTTTATGGAGTAATGTTGTAATTTACCTAAAATAAAGCTAAAATTGCCATGAAACGTCCTATTACTATTTCCTTTAAAGCCCTTTACACTCCAGTTTCTATATTTTATCTGCAGCTTGGCTTGAAAGCCATTATTTTAGGCTTTGAAAATGGAGTAATGTTGGGAGTCATGTTGGGAGTAATGTGAACTGTAAGTTATCGACGCGGGTGATCAAAATAAGATAAGCCAATACAATAGAAACGTGACTCTAAGTCGAGAACGTATCTCCGTTGATGTTATCTAAAATAAGTTTAGAAAAACAGTGACCACATGGCGCCAACTGGAGTTCTTCTGATGGTGGAATTTGTCTCCAGAAATGGAAAAATCGCCACCTTACATTAATCATTTCGGTGTTCGCGTGGCAAACACTTCCTCCCTTTATGAAAACAATTGGCGCATCTGATGTTGCGACGATGGGTGTATCTTTGCTTAGCTCAATGTCGCGTTTGGAGAAATTTTTTGGAGCGGGTAAATGAACTATATCTCCCTCTAACAACAGCAGCAAGTCAGCCCAGGCTATAATGGATGGTTTCCAGCGAAAATCATTCAACATAATTATCTCAGCCTCTTCCGCCCCTACCCAGGCAAAAGTTCCAGTTGCAGGGTTGCAAAACGTGCCGTATATGGCCTTCAATGGGGAGAGCATGAAGCTCTTACCGCAATTTGCAACACCGTGAATAAAAATATTACGGTACTTCCCCCTTCCTTTCTCTAACAATGTGAAGACCGCCTGAGCAAAAACACTGACGCTAATCTCATTTCTGGTGAGGAGATGCACTGCTACCCCCATCCACTCGCCATTACATTCAGCTACGCATTCCCCTGTATAGTTGTCGTGCAGAAGTTCGATGCGAGTTTTCTTTGAGCGTGCAAATTTCGCTTCTGCAGTTGCCAATTCGTGTGCAACAGCCAGGCATTCATCAACTGCTTTTCCACCCCTGTTACATATAAATTGAGCAAGATCCGTTTTGCCTTCACGATTTTGTGACGCCGCAATGGACATTAGCTGCAGCCGTGATTTGACATTCTTAGCCTGAATGAACTGAGTCACCTCGTACATGGACATACCGCGCTTTCTTTTCTTGGAAACTCTAGCACTGCGAGCTGCTTTTCTTTTATTACCGGAAATAGCATTTTCAGTTCTCGGTGGAGGTGTGTTTCCGAGGTCTGGGTGGCCCTCTGAGTGTACACAATCTCTATCTTCCTTTGTTGTGTATTTGTACGCTGAATAGTACGTGTTGTGATTGGAACTAAAATTGACCTTGATGCCGTAGCCGTCGTCCAAGAACTTGCGTACCTTCAGCCAACGAGCGCGTTTTTCAAGCTTCAATGCCATGTGATAATGCGAATGGCTCTCCGAGGCACCTGCATCAGCGTGTAATTCACGCGCTACAACCCACTGTATAACTTTCACACCAGCCATTTCCATCCAAGCCAACGAAACCATTTCGGCAAATACATCCCTAGTGGGAACTTTCTCCAAATCGGCTCTACTGTATGTCAAAAGATACACAAGGCGCTGATCTCGACTTCGCAAAGTGAAATTGACCTCCGCCATTCTAAGTGTTTAGTCCGTGAACTCCACCAACTTTAACAATATATACTTTGCTTTCATTATCTATCATCTAGACTCCTCCCCTTTTTGTTAATTCGTGAAGGAATTGTCATCATTTTATTTGCTCTACAATTTAATATACAACAAGACATCCTAATGCATATATGACAGTTAAACTTTCCCCTATTTATAACCAAGCAAACGCCTACAATTTATCCTAACATGGCAAAAAACATATAAATATTACAAAAAGCAATAGTTATGTTTGTTTTTTCACCGAAACTGTGAACGCTAGCATAAAAAAGTAGTATTTCCAATGACGGCCACACCCAGAATTTTCAGACAATCCTAGACAAAAGTAGTTGGGAAGGTTATATAAATGAACCCCACCAGAGCTGTGTTTCAACCCGCTTCTGTTAAGGCGCAAAAAAACACTTTCTCGTTCTCTTATAAAGCCCCCCTCCCCCCTATTCAATGTTGGAAGGTAACACTACAATTTCCTACGAAAAGCATTTAGTTTTGCGCAACATTGAATCAGGGGGGTGGGGAGAGAAGCAAAGAATACGTCAAAAGTGGTAACCTTCCCAACAGTTTTGTCTATGATTGTAGCTACAGTGTCAAATGAAGTATTGCCTCCTCGATGAGCTTTAAACTTGAGCCCGTGATATGGTTACGTGTACTGGTCACATTGGCATACATGAAGGGGCGGACGGACGTACGTACGGACGTTCATGACGTCATGGCTATAAAACCAAATTTTCTCACATCGATGGGTTACCATATTTTCTTAACTATGGTGCTCCGCGTGCGCGGAGCTCCGCTATGAGCAAAATCAATGAGATTTCTACATTTCTTACAAAAAGTGACGTATTTCAACGATTAACACACCGGCTGGCTAAAAAAAGACTGGTCATGAAAAATATCTCAAATCTGTTCAAATCACGTTAACCGACCAAAAGTTCTCATTCCTTCGCCGTAAATCTATGTCACTTAAAGAACACACAAAATTTACCGTTGTTAACCGTGCAATTTCCTTGTTGTGTGTAATTTTACATAAATATATCTGCGATAATTTCATATCTGTATATACATATTGATCAGTGTAAACCAAAGTGGGCAAAAACCGCTAGGGCAAGGCCGACTGGTTTTGATATAACTCTTTAATATTGTCCTCGTTATAGGACTCAGTAGATCTCTTACTTCTTAATCGTATTAATGTATGAATTCCACGATGTAAAAGAACAGCAATTCGCAGTGCAGTAGAGTAAAGTAAACAGGACCCTATCTTATGTAAACAATTCACGTACATGGCTAATAATGCACTACTGTAACAATGTTTGCTTCACGCAATGTTATTGTATGACAAGTAATCCTTGACAACTTACTGTGTATCAGCGATGAGAAGACGAGTTTTACATACTATAAACATATGGGAGTGCTCACACTCTCATACAGACAGATATTTGATAGTTTATACCAAATACAATCTTGGACAAAATTGTTAAGAAAACTCTGCTTTTGGCCTAAACTCCGATGTTTTGTGTTCTTGGGCAAAATGATCCCCAGACAATCTTGGACAAAAAGGGTTGAGAATATTAAAAACAAGGCTTATTTTGCGAACTATGTCCTCAATATCGCACATTATTAGCAATCCCCCTCCCCCCTACAACCAATGTTGATAAGCCCAGGTTCGACATGCTTTGTTTCGTCTGGGCAACATTGATCAGGGGGAGATGGGGGCAAAAAGAGAGCTTCTTTTTCATTCTTGTCATCCAGTGTTCCAAAGAAACCTCACGTTAATATCCTGACATTTTTCGACAATCTTTAGTAAAAGCAAATTCTGATGACTGTTGTGCTGAGTGTTTCCGCGGGCAAATTTAGTTGTATGAATTAATAGATACATTTTATTTCTCTTTTGTACAACAAGTAGCAGCTACAAAGTTACAGGGTCACCAGTCTGGTAAACTTTCACCACTTTCCAACTTTTACCAGTGATTTCTTCCCTCCAACTAAACATGCTATAACTGGACTATTTGTGCGAACTGTTGGTGCTTCCCACGGAAATGCCCTTAGGCGTCTTAAACTGAAGAGTATCCGACCAACTATTTTGCATGTTCATGACGACTCTGTTGTCTCAATACGTTTCTGTCACCAAGATGCCTTCGTGATTAAATAGACTTTGAGGTTCACTCAAAATATTCATCACTAACTGAAAACTGAGAAGTGATCAGGGAATTTCACAGATATGCATCCGTTACAGCGGATGCATCTGTCACTTTTTCTCAGTCTGTATCGAGTCTGTATGCAAAGCATGCTTTATTTAGATTCCCACTGCATCAAGGTCAAATGTCAAATATAAGTTTTCACTGTACTTTTGACAACAGTATCATACTTGCCGACTGTGTTGGCAGTCGATTTTCCTTTTCTCTTGGTACTCCTTGAGTGGCTCAAACGGTAGAAGGAGTTAACGTAACCTGACGGAGTTCAGCTCAAGTTTCTTGTCGGCCAAATTGCCTTTCAGTCAGTTCTTGTCAGCGATGAACTTGGTTCTGTCTCTTTCTGCCATTTTCTCAGTTATTACCGTGATTTCAGGTAGGGGCACAAGCTGCTAGTACACTGTCATTTTTTTTCTCCTTCGGAACCACCCCAGTTGTAAGTGGGTTTTAAACAGCCTCCAGAGGCACGAAAATGTTGTCGAAATGTACAAAATGCTGGATGACGAACAAGAGGAAGTTCGTGGGAAATTTAAAGCCGTAAGCGTCTGTAAGACATTCTTACAGAGGAATCTGTTGAAGACAAATTTTGGTCCATAATTCGTCTCATCACTGGATTTATATATAGA
>NC_090892.1:36807261-36809761 GCF_036669925.1 Montipora capricornis
GAAAAAAGATGGATGGGCATCGAAGCTCAGTGCTCTGTTGTCTGGACGGGCACTAGAAGTGTATTCACGTCTATCAGAGGACGCAGCTAAGGATTATGACAGGGTAAAGATTGCGTTAATGAAGAGATATGACCTTACCGAAGACGGCTATCGTCGAAAATTTAGAGCATCCAAACCAGAAGTTGACGAAAGTCCGGAGCAGTTTATTGTGCGACTGGACAGATACCTGTTACGTTGGCTAGAGCTTTCGGATACTGCGCGAACCTTTGATGGTGTTAAGGACTTGATCGTGAAAGAACAATTTATTGACTCTTGCCCTAAGGATTTGGCAATTCACCTGCGAGAAAGGGCACCTGAGACCCTAGCTAAGATTGCGAAGATCGCTGACCAATACTTGGAGGCTCATGGTAAACATTTGTTCAGCTCAGCGAGCAGAAAGCCAACAGGGCAGCCTGAGAGGGACGAAGCCAAGAACATGCAGATTAATCCACCAGCTCTGCATTGCTTTAAGTGCAACACCCGAGGTCATAAAGCTGCCAACTGCCCAACCCTAACAAGAAAGTGTTTTCTATGTGGCAAGCTGGGACATGAAGCTAGAAACTGTCGATCAGGTGGACGCAGATCAGGAGGACAAAGTAAGGATGGTAACCCTGTGCAGCGTGGTCAAGTGAGTGCCAGTTGTTTAGTTCAACCACCTGAGGATAAACCTACTGATGAAGAAGTTAAGGCCTGTATTAAAGATGATAAGTTGCTGTTAGCCTGTGGTAAGAAGATTCCATTGTTGAGTAGTGCTTGTGTTGAACCGTTGACTGGAGTGAGAAGTAAAATGCCTGTCGTGAAAGGTAGAGTTGGAGAGAAGCCTGTTGATGTCCTGAGAGATACTGGTTGTAGTGGAATTGTAGTAAAGAGGGATCTTGTGTCTGAGGATCAGTTTACTGGCGAATTTAATGTTATGCTGCTCATTGACAATACGGCAAGGAAAGTTCCCATCGCAAAGATTGATGTTGATACACCTTATCTCAAGGGCCAGGTGGAAGCGCAGTGTCTTCCCGATGCTGTTTATGATTTGATTATTGGTAATGTACCAGGCGCAAGAGCCGCTGACGACCCAGACCCAAGCTGGCAAGTTCCTGTACAAGAAGCTTGTGCTGTAACCACGAGAAGTCAAGTTAAGAAAGCTGGAGAACATATTCCGTTGAAGGTACCGGATACCAAAGAAAGTCCTGTAGTTGATAGAGAAAAGCTCAAGCAGATGCAGCGTGACGACGAGAGCCTACAGAAATTTTGGGAGAAAGACGACGTAGTTGTGAGAGGCCAGGCTGAGACTTCATTTGAAGTGAAAGGTGGAGTTCTGTACCGCGTCTACAAGCACCCTTATGTGAACGGAGGTAAACCCCTGAGGCAGGTTATGGTTCCTGTGCAGCTGAGAAGTCGAATAATGGAACTAGCTCACGGATCGATCATGGGAGGTCACATGGGAATAAAGAAAACGACTGATAAGATTCAAAGCGCGTTCTATTGGCCAGGCATTCAAGGGGACGTGACTCGTTATTGCAAGTCCTGCGATGTATGTCAGAAGACAGTTAACAAGGGTTCCGTACCGAAGGTTCCCCTAGAGAAGATGCCATTAATTGACAAGCCGTTTAAGAGAGTAGCAATCGACCTGGTTGGACCTATTGTTCCCCCGAGTGAGGGCGGTCATAGATATATATTGACATTGGTCGACTTTGCAACTCGTTACCCTGAAGCTGTTCCGCTGAAGAACATTGATACTGAGACTGTGGCAGAAGCGTTGGTGGATATCTTTAGTCGTTTGGGAGTGCCTGAAGAGATCTTGAGCGACCTTGGTACGCAGTTCGTCTCTGAGTGTATGAAGGAAGTGACACGGCTTTTGAGCATTAAACAGCTCACCACGACTCCATATCATCCTATGTGTAATGGCCTGACGGAAAAGTTTAATGGAACAATGAAGAGTATGTTAAAGAGATTTTGCAGTGAACAGCCAAGACAGTGGCATCGCTATATTAACCCGTTGCTGTTTGCATATCGTGAAGTTCCGCAGGAGTCTACTGGTTTTTCGCCGTTTGAGTTGCTGTATGGAAGAGCTGTCAGAGGACCGATGTTTATTCTCAAAGAGCTTTGGACGAAAGAGTTGGAGGAGCCTGAAGTAAAAAACAGCTATCAGTATGTGTTTGAGCTACGCGAGAAGCTTGAAGATACCCTCAAGCTGGCGCACACCGAGCTTCAGAAAGCCCAGAACAAAGGCAAGCATTATTACGATCGAAAGACTAAAGTCAGGAAGTTTGTACCTGGAGACAAAGTGTTAGTGCTGCTACCGACCGACCACAACAAGCTCCTAATGCAGTGGAAAGGTCCATTTGAGGTTAGTGCTGTAGTTGGTCTCAATGATTATAGAGTGAGAGTCAAAGGAAAAGAGAGAGTTTACCATGCTAATCTACTGAAGAAGTATTTTGAGCGAGAGGATCCTGTTTCCGTTGGA
>NC_090892.1:36814761-36834761 GCF_036669925.1 Montipora capricornis
TTTAAAAAACGATCGTAGGGTTTTCAATAATTCCTGGGTGTTCGATTTCCAGTGCTGTCAGTCCAAGCGATCTGGCTTCTTCAATTTGATCGGATATTTGACCGCAAGCAGAACGATACTTGGGAATGTTTAAATACGTACTATTTCTGGCCACAGTTGTTCAAAAGGTGGATAACGCTATCCGCCGGATAAATCACTATCCAGTGGATAAGTCATAGCGAAACCAATTGCGCTGTCCAATGGATAGCGATTTATCTAGTGGATATCGTTATCCACCTTTTGAACAACTGGGGCCTGGTGGATAGGCTGTGGATCTGTCTTCTTCTGATAAATTTCTCACATAAATAACGAGGTGCCAGACCGTTGAGGTATTTGAATGTTAATAAAGCATTTTTAAAAAAAGGAGACGGTCTTTCATGGGGAACCATTCCAATTCACGTCAGAGCGGGAGTAATGTCATCAAAGCTTTGCCTCTCGGTAATTCTGGCAGCAAAATTCTGGACTAGTTGTAATTTCTTGATGTTGCTTTCATAAATACTAGACCAAATAGAGCAATAATCAATCTTGCTCGTTTATCACTAGCGCATTGATAATAATTGACATCGTCTCCTGATTGAATAAATGCTTGACCCGGTTTATCTGGGACAACTTGGCTGTGCAGGAAGCTGATAACTCCTGTATATCAGCTGCCTCAAGATGAGGATCCACAACCAAACCCTAATCTTTAGCGGACTGGACGGGCAGTAGTGTGGTCGTTCACCAAGAAAGTCAATGCTAGGGAATGTCGTTAAGGACGGTGCTTACCAATTCACAGGTATTTTTGCGCCGTTTACTGAATATGTGGGAAAAGCAGATCGTAACAAGTGTTATCGAAATCCAAACAGAAAATTGGGGGAAACCACGAATTTTTCAAAGATAATTAATCAACAATGTTTTTAAAAAGCTTTTAATTGCGTAGCTATGTATGACGTTCTTTTCCAAATTGAAGCCTACTTATCTCTGACAAATGCATGGCTACCCCAAGTTTTATTTTTGGATTCCAAGAGCACTTGATAAGTTTTACTTTCTCCGCATAGTTTTAAACCGCGCAAAGATATGTTTATCTTAATAAGCACCACCCATAGCAAATCCGAGTATCTCAAGATGCGCAGAACGTATGCGCAGTAACAATAGTAGGTACCGTCCTTAACTGTTGAAGAAGTTGATTTATTGGGAGTTCGATCTGGTCAATACAACAAGGACTTGTTTCCATGCTACCCAATAATCATTCTGTTATTAAATACGTGTATAACCTGATTTTTATTTAGAGGCCGCAGTCATTGAAGTTGAAACAAATCCAACCTCGGAAGGGTACGTATTCTCTTGTAGTTTATTGCCACACAATAATAATAATAATAATAATAATAATAATAATAATAATAATAATAATAATAATAATAATAATAATCCAAAGACATCAAGGTAAAGTGTTTGCAGTTAAAATAGCACTTGAATAATTACAGTCTAATAGATACACGACCAGCGTTGAAAAAAAACCTACCCTTTCTTTTAATATCTTACTGGTAAACCGGTAGTTTTGGTCATGGCTACAAGGTTAAGGAACCGCAGTTTGGAAGAAGACAATGATTTGGCTGTCTAGAAAGCACGGCGGGATCTCCAATGAAAATAAGTTTGGTGTCAGAGAGTGATTAAAACCCAGCGCAACTGAAACACAAAGCCTATTTTTAAAATACGTTTGGCCAAAAAACTGCTCCTTTGGCTTCTCCTGTAATACTTAAATTATCTCTCATTGCACAAGCTCTCTTTGAAAGAATTACTTCAGATTGGCATAATATTTGATTGTACTGCCGTTTGTGAATTTTAAATCGACTTTAAAATTTTAGTAGTTAAAAAGCAATAAATTCAATCAGTAAACAAGCCCCCCAAGCTCAGTGTGAGTATGGCCGACAAAAATATAGGGATTTGTATGGCAATCCCGATAAAAAGCAATGAAAAAATTCGCAATAAAAAAGCCTAACCTTAATGCCAACGTGGGTAACTTCCTTCCTGTGTGGTTATTTTCCAGATCCGACACGATTTGAGTCATTTCTCAATTTTCGTGGTTGTCAACGGTATAATAAAATCCCAAGGCTGGAAACTAAATTCTCCGGTGCCACCAAATATTCCTAGATAAGATGTTCCCACGGTCACAATCCCACATCACAATCAATTGACGAAGATTGAACTTTCATCTCAGCCCACCATCAACGTAATAACAGTCCTGCGAGCGACCTCAGAAGGTAATATTGCAGGAAAATAGCTTTCAAAAGGTACTCTTCCACATCACAGTGGCCACGGCCTCGACCGTTCTTAACTAACTTAGCTTTACAGGGGTGGCAGCCGTAGTGTAGTCAACCGAAAATTTCTTTATTCCCTTGGGTCCAGACACGACATTGACTCAGTCGTGTCGTCCAATCACAGTCAAGCCTCCTTCCTGTCGACAAATTTCAAAAATACATTCCGGAAGCCGGAAAGCGTTGAAAGATGCGAGAATGACAGCCGTACGTACGTAGTACGTACGTAGTACGCTCATCGCGATCGTAACTGTATTTATTATATACTCAACAAAATATCTTGTTTCTGATTGGCCAATGGCGAATGCATAAGTAAGCTATAGAGTGCAATCCAGGTCATAGAGTGCAATACGGAAGTTGCTATGGAAACACCGGGGAAGCGCCAAATTTAAACATCAAAGTGAAAATAAATGGCCGACAGTCGGTTTGCTTTGTCAAACCAAAACATCGTTGAGCAAGTTAAAGAATATGCGAAAAACAAAAACACGTTGAAAGCTACACAGACCTGGTTGAATGTCTGGCAAACATGGGCGACTGAAAGAAAACTAAACCCAAAACTGGAAGAATACGAGCACGAACAAAGTAGCGCGTTTGAGTAATTTTGTTGAGAATATAATAAGTAAAAAATCGCATGAACCTGCTCGTGCATTTCGTGGTTTATGGTCAGTCGTGATGTTTTGAAAGTTCTCAAATTGCACTCGCCTACAGCTCGTGCAATTTTGAAAACTTTCAAAACATCACTCGTGCCCATAAATCACGAAGTGCACTCGCGTTCATGCGATTTCCTATACTTGTCAAGCCTTCAAGGAACTAGCATTACTTATGCAAATAAAATTTGCTCCCATATTTTGTCCACTGCAATTTTTTTTATTCCCCTGGGTCTACCGACACGACTGTTTTCTCTCAGATGCTAATAATTAAATTTCATTGCCAGTAAGTCCAGCCACAAAAAATTCGAAGCTCAATATCCTAAGTTCATTTGCATGTTAATTTCCTTGAAAGCTTGAGTCAATGCAGTCATATCTGGACCCAGGGGAATAAAGAAATTTGCGGTTGATAAAACTACGGTCTGCCACCCCGGTAAGGCTCAGTTCGTTACTAACAGTCGAAGCCGTGGCCACTGTGCTGTGGAAGCGTACCTTTCGAAACCTGTTTTCCTGCAATATTACCGCCTTATGTCGCTCGCAGGACTGCTATTGCGTTGATGGTGGGTTGAGATGAAAGTTCAATCTTTGTCAATTGATTGTGATGTGGAATTGTGACCGTGGAAACATTTTAGCCAGGAATATTTGACTCAAATTGGTGGCGCCTGAGAATTTAGTTTCCAGTCTTAGCTTGGGATTTTATTATACCACAGGCGCCCAAGCTCAGTGTGAGCATGGCCGACAAAAACATAAAGATTTGTATCAGAATCCCGATAAAAAGCTTAAGAAGATAATTATATGAAAAAAAATCTCAATCAAAAAGCCTAACCTTATTTGCCATCGTAGGACTGCTATTGCGTTGATGTTGGGTTGGGATGAAAGTTCAATCTTTGTCAATAGATTGTGATGTGGAATTGTGACCGTGGGAACATTTCATCTAGGAATATTTGACTCAAATTGGCACCTGAGAATTTAGTCTTCAGCCTTTGGGATTTTATTATAACCGTTGACAACCACGAAATTGAGAAATGGCTCAAATCGCGTCCGATCTGGAAAATTACCACACAGGAAGGAAGCTATCCACGATGGCAATATAGTTAGGATTTTTGATTAAGATAATTTTCATATAATTACATGTATCGTCTTAAGCTTTTTATCGGGATTCTCATACAACTCCTTATATTTTTGTCGGCCATGCTCACACTGAGTTTGGGGGGCCTGTGATTATACCGTTGAAAACCACGAAATTGAGAAATGGCTCAAATCGCGTCGGATCTGGAAAATAACTACACAGGAAGATAGTTACCCACGTAATATTTTTGTCGGCCATACTCACACTGAGCTTCGGGCGCCTGAGATTCAATATGTATACTTACCACATTTAAATGTGATTGGAGCTATATCAGCACCAACTCTGAAAGAAAAAGCAGATATAATCAAACCAAGAGTCGATCAATCAGTAATTTCCGGTCGCGCTCAATTTGGAAATTCTCAACTTGGCAAAAAATTATTACCCGAAATTTTCCATTCTTTTTGGCATTTTATTCCGGTGAGGAAACTAACGAGTGATTCATTTGATCTCATTTGGGCAAACCCTCATTTGCTATTTGCCCTTGTGAGATCAGACCATCTCAGCAAACTGGTTCCATATACACCTTTACAACGGCATTTTTCACGGTACACGCAAATGGATCACGAACCACATCTTTGAAAAAACAAATTAAAGCACTTCAACAAAACCAGGGTTATTACTGCGATTTTCGGAATTCTGCCGAATCTCACCTTCAAACTGCGTTTTGGCTTCCATCAACCAAATTTCCGAACATAGCCTGGAAGATGGACTCCGCCTCCGGAAAGTGAATTGGAGACATTGTTTAGTTTACAACTGGAATTCCTGCAGCAAGCTTCATCGCTCTCCATCGGAGTCGAATGTACCGTGGGAAACAAAGATGCTGATTGGTAGGCTATGCCACGCATCAACTGATTTTGCCATGTGTGGTTTCGGGTCTACTCTCAAAACGCAGTTTGCCCCTTGGCGTTTGAAGATGAGATTCCGCAGAATTATGAAAATTGCAGTAAGTAGAATCAGGCTATGACTTGATGAGTTAGTTAAAATGGTTTACATCGCATATCCAAGGCGGGCGAGACCAACTCTGGCAAAAATTCAGAAACCTTTCACTTTCTTCTTGACCACAAAACTGAAATCCGGTTGCTTCTTTAGGCAAAGGATCACAGTTTACGTCATCAAGTTATCCCTACGTTAATTCTGTGCACTTGCATAATTAACAATAATTAACGACATCATTGTTGCACAGCCTCATAAAGCGACCTGATATTTTCTGTATAACCCCAACAGAGGAACCAAGATATCCATCTTGTTTCTATCATGGTTTCGCTTGAACCCTTCCACAAGTCAACTGGTTCAAACGTCTACA
Organism: Montipora capricornis; assembly: GCF_036669925.1. NCBI lineage: Eukaryota > Metazoa > Cnidaria > Anthozoa > Scleractinia > Acroporidae > Montipora > Montipora capricornis. The sequence continues at coordinate 36,820,174 of NC_090892.1, forward strand.
GTTCCACACACCATGTCCACATCCCCAGATGTCCACTCGTCCACATATCCACAGTCCGACACATCTACATCTCACACAGGTACTAACATCCAAATCTCCTCAGGTTCACATGCCCACATGTCAACAGCATGTATTGTCCACACATCTGTAGGCCCACAGGGGCACATGTCCACAGGTCACATGTGCACATGCCAACGAATAGGTACCCCTTTCTACAGGCCCACACATCCACATCCACGTGTCCATACTTCCAAAGCTCCACATGCCCAATTGTCCACGCCTCCAAAGGTCCATATACCCACATGTCCACACTTCCAAAGCTCCACATGCCCATATGTCTACACTTCCAAAGGTCCTCAGTTCCAGAACATGTATTGTCCACACATCCGTATGTCCACAGATCCACACATCCACATCTCCACAGGTCCACACATCCACATCTCCACAAGTCCACACGTCACTTGTGCGTAAGTCAATATGCGCACACGTGTCAACATATCCGCAGTTCTTTTGATCGTGAGCAGAGTACGGGAAAGTTATGTTGCTGTTGCGATTGTCAGTTATGGTCCTTTCCTTTGTCGCAACACATTCTTCAACTCAGTGAAGAAAGAAATTTACAATTATATACAAGAGGTTGTTAATGAGAACCATAACTTATGCCGGAACCAAGACGACAGTTTCTGTTGCCAATATTTTCTTGCCTAAAACTGAAACAGAAGTTGTAAGCTAAGCCGTCTCAAAAACTACAGTTTGGAAACGCTACATTGACGATGTCTTTTCCCTGTGGGACGTAAGTAAACCGGACATAGAAACATCCATCGAACAAGCAATTTTATACCACCCTACGATTAAATTCACGGCAGAAATACCTGATACTGAAACTGTGTTTCTAGACACAATAGTAAGCAAAATCACGAGTTTCAAGGATCACTCAATCCTTGATGTAAAAACACATTTTAAAACGTAAACTTTCCAATATACACATTAATTTCACCTCGTCACCCGCCAAGCGTTAAAAACAGATTCGTCAAAGGTCGATCCTTACGAATCCTTACAAAAAAACTCCTCAAAGACACTTTCGAGGAAAATGTGTCAAAATTTAAAAGACAATTGTTGAACAGAGGTTAACCACGCAATTTGGTAGAAAAACCACTATCAGAAATCAAATTCACAAGGAAGGGCTCAGTGCTTAAAGGAAATACCAAAACACAAAAAGGAATTTTACCTTTGGTGACACAATACTAGCCGTCAGTGTCAAACCTGGAAGAAGCTTTACACGAAAATCAACCCCTACTTCGCCAAATTTAAACCACCTATCATTTCATACAAAAAAGGAGAATCCTTTAAGGATCTGCTCGTTAGAGCAAAGCTATAAAAGGTTCTATACATGTGTTCACACAGGAAGGCAATCAGTGTGGTGTGTCACCCCACTGCACCATGAAAACAACATTGACAACATGACCTAAAGATGCGGCTTTCCCAAACACCTTGCCCACCAAGAATACCAGATTTCTACACTCGAACACAAATTCACAAACCAACTCTTACAGAGAGACCTATCATCTCCGGTTGTGACAGACCAACAGAAAGAATTTCATCTTTTGTTGACACATTGCTTCAACCAATATCTAAGTCACAAAAGTCATACCTTAAAGACACAACTTATTTTAAAAACTTTATTGAAAGCACAAAGGTCAAAAACTGCACATTCCTTGTATCAACGGATGTCACAAGCCTCTACACAAATATATCACAAAACGAGGGGTATTGACACAGTATGCAAAGCATACGACAATTTTTACAAAGACAGCCCTCCCATACCGACACACTAACTTCGAGAAATGCTTCGGCGAATTTTCAAAGAAAATTCTTTCCGATTCAATGGAAAGCATTATCTTCATATTCACTGGACGGCTATGGGAACGAAAATAGCTGTTTCCTTTGCTAACATATTGATGGCAAAGACTAAGACCGAAATCCTAAGCAAAACAGCTTTTAAACCTACAGTTTGGAAACGCTACATTGACGACATCTTTCCCTATGGGACCTAAGTAAGCCCGGCATTGAGACTTTCATCGAACAAGCAAATTAACATCACTCAATTATAGAATTCAGGGCTGATATCTCTGACACTGAGACTGTGTTCCTGGATACGGTTATATACAAAGGCAACAGATTCAAGGAACAGTCGATCCTTGATATCATGAGACATTTTAAGCCAATTTAAACCTTCCAGTACACACATTTTAACTCGTGTCACTCACCAAGTGTTAATAATGGATTCGTGAAGCAACAAATTCCTCAGAGACTACTTTCAAAGAGAACATTTCAAATTTCAAGAAACACTTGCTGGACAGAGGCTACCCACGCAATGTAATAGAGAAAATCCTATCAGGAATATAATTTACAGGAAGGGGTACAGCGCTTAAACAGAACTACAAAAAAATGAAAGAAACCTTGCCTTTTGCAACACAATATCAACCATCAAAAAATGGCTCCTAACACAAAATGCTACTTCGCCAGATATTCAAGCAACCACCTATTCTTTTATCTAAGAAAGGGAAATCCTTAAAGGATCTGCTTGTCAGTGCCAAAATATACATGTAAGAGTTTTCGAAATATGTTTCACACCGAAAGGGACTGTGCGGCTTGTCACCCCTTGCATTTTCTGTATATAGTTGTAACTTTCTTTCTTCACTTAGATGGAGAATGTGTTTGCTCAACAGCAACATTAGTTCCCCGTACTCTGCTCACGAGCAAAGGAACTGTGGATATGTAGACACGTGTGCGCATATTGACTTATGCACAAGTGACATGTGGACCTCTGGATGTGCACAAGTAGACTGTAGACCTGTAGACCTGTGGACCTGTGGACATACGGATGTGTGGACCAAATATGCTATGGACCTGTGAACCTTTGGAACTGTGGACATGTGGAAAAGTGGACCTTTGGAACAGTGGACATGTGGGCATGTGGACCTGAGGAAGTGTGGACATGTGGGTACCGGTATGTGTACCTGAGGAAGTGTGGGCATGTGAACCCGAGGACTTGAAGGAGTGTGGACATGTGGGCATGTGGACCTGAGGCGATGAGGATGTGTGGGCCTGTAGACAGGGGTACCTATTCGTTGGCATGTACACATATGCGCATGTGACCTGTGGACATGTGGCCCTGTGAACCTACAGATGTATGGACAATACATTTTGTGGACATGTAGGCATGTGGACCTGAGGATATTTGGATGTTAGGGCATGTGTGAGATGTGAATATGTCGGCCTGTGTATATGTGGGCGTGTGGACATGTTGGAGTGTGGAACTGTAGACGTTTGAACCAGTTGATCTGTGAAAGGGTTTAGGTGAAACCATGATGGAAACATGATGGATATCTTAGTTGCTCTGTTTGGGCTATACAGAAAATGTCAGATCGCTTTATGCGGCTGTGCAACAATGATGTTGTTAATTATTGTTAATTATGCAAGTGCACAGAATTAACGAAGGGATAATTTGATGACATAAACTGTGATCCTTTACCCACAGAAGCAAACTGAAATCCAGTTGGGGCAGTGATTTGAATTTATATAAAAATGGCTATTTTAGACTGGATGAAAAATCTACTTTCAGAGGAACACTGAAGGATGGCACACCAATAATTGCTGACTGTCACTCCTAAGGTGTGAATGTCAATAATAGGAATCGAAAACCGTAGTTTCACGTCTTCTTGCGTACGTTTTTCTTTTGTCCAGCGGATACGTTTGACCCATTGTTATCCTTTTTCTCATCATAATATAGAACACTATCTCCGCCTGTAGCAGAATGTGCACCCACATAACTTAGCTCTCTCCAGAGATTACGGTCTTGGATAGCTCAGTTTAAATCATCTCACCATTTCATTAGTGATGTTGTCGTACCGCCTTCTTAGCTGGGTTCCCTTGCTTCTTTTGCCAGCATTCATTCGTTTTCTCATGCTGGGCATTAAATGCCTCATGCGGATCTGAATAACATGCCCAGCATAACAGTTTTTCTTCATTTAAGCCTAACCCAGTCTCCCTTCTTAAAATAAGACGGTGGCCACACGATAGAAGTTTTACAAGAAAGTGGGTACTAAGCTCCAAATAATGGCGCCATGATCACAACCTCGTTCCTGGGGCCGGTAAAGTCCTGGGAACGAGGTTGAGATGATTCAGCGATTGTTGAGCCAGGCTGGACGGAAATGCACGAACAGGCTTTGGAACTCGATTAAAGATGAGGGTCGAGAGAGCCTTGCTTATAAATGAGTAGCTTGTTCTAACCTAATTTGATCTAAAGAGTGCATCAGCTAGTTACTGAGTTACCAAACCCAGTCGGAATCTGGGTTTCATTTCGTGGGTTTTTTTGTTATTTTATTTTGTTTTTTTTTCCGTGTCGGGAAAAGTCTTGCCTGTCACTCCCCTGCTAAGTGGTGTCTAAGTTTGAGGGGGGTGGGGTAATGCGTAGATGTCTCCGGTGCACACGGGAGGACATTTAATTATTATCCTGGAATGGCGTCGGAGGTCATTGTAACGCGAATGGCGTTTTAGTGCATCTTTAAACTAAATATTATGGAGCTCAAGAATGGAACGTCAATTGGATAGGCGGTCAAAAATATATATCTGGAATTTTAAAAGCGACGAGTAATGTTATTCGACAACAATTTCATTTTCGCCGTTGGATATCAAGTAAGCTTTGTTTCTAATATTTTACTAACTTGTTATTACCAGTATATACAACAGTGAAGTCAAATGGCAATTCTTTTATGGATTTAACAAACATTGAAGGAATCAAACTCTTTGAATGCACCACTGTGTTTACTGAAGTCGCATTTAAGTTGTGTGGCAAGTTACATTCATTTTGTGACTCAACTCTGCAAAGGTAAAAAAAAATGGAAATGTAACAGTGAAAAATTATTTGATTGAAAGCTTTTGTGCTTTATTATTTACGGTCAAGGTTCTTTCGAAAAGGGTTTGATGTGAACTGTCAGAAATTTATTTAATTGCATATGCTCTGTGACACCGATTGTGTGTCTCGTTTGCACGCACGCAATTGAAATAGGAAGGGTTTTCTGCCTCTTACAGCAAATATGTTGTTTGTTTTAATAAATGTTTCGCTGGAAAATATTTCTGTGAAATCTCCACCTTTTGTAAATTTATCATGTTGTGTAATTTTCGAGCTTAACAAATTTGCAGACGTGTATTGAAATGTGATACGAGGATGATTTTTGTGGTAGTGCACTGTGAGCAGCGCATAAGTCACGAAAATAAACAGGTCTGAGCCCCAAAATCGGCAAACAATTGTGACGCTGATGAATAATAAAGCAGCCGCTATTCCCAAAACGATCGAATTACCTGGTGATAAATAACCTCGTCCTGGAGAGTAAATTTTGACTTTGCAGAAACAATGGTCAATCTCAAGAGTTGGGCGATTGTGATCTTTGTGTTGAATTCGCACATTTCTTGTCAAGCTTTCTAACACTTGAAAGAAAAAGAAAACTAACAAAAACAAAAACCCGGTATCTTTCCATCATTTGACACAGATGCTTCACTGTTTCGCAAGTAAACACGCCGCGGTAACGTGATCACGGCGCCCGCTGAATTCGATGTCACTTTCGATTTTGCGATTTAATCGGTGCATCCAAAAGTACAATAACAAAATTGCAAAAATCTCCCAAAATGTTTTTCGCTGATGGTAACTTTTTATATTCGTGGTTCAAAATTAATGTTGTTTTCATATCGTAAATTTTGTTACTGATGGCAAAATATTTTATTCTCGATCGACCGTCCTGAAAACTTCCTTATGCTCTTCCTAAAAACTGTGTGTCAATATTTATTTACTTTTGCATCAATATTTTTTTGCATAAGGCAAGCTAACAAAATCTGTACCTTGCTTGGTTCGCATTTGTTAGCGTTAAAATAGAAATGTCGGTCCTATGCTTTTATTACGAAGTGGTATACTTTTTAGGTCGCCCGTCCAGATACTAACCCCACCGGACAGGGTTTAATGCAGTGAACGTTTGTATTACAAAGATGCCAGATGCTTGTGGTGAAAAGAAGTTGTGAGGGAACTTGAAAATGATCAACATGTCAGCCCAGAAGCCAATGGTTCTCGATTCCCTTTTATTTTCTTCAATCTTTCAGCGTTCAGTACTTTGCTAGTAACCACATGTCTTCTCAGGGGGCCATTTATCCAAGACTTCTACCATGACACTACAATATACAATACTAAAACAACAACGTATACTGTTAGAGCTACATATTACGCAAAGACAACTTGAATCTCCTGGAAGAAAAAACGCAGCTCAGTTTACAATATGAAATAAAGCGTTGTGTTACTTCAGTACCATACGTAAGCAATGCGTGTCTATTTTTTCTAAAGATGACAGGAATCTCTTCTTTCTGACAAATGATTAATAGGCCGGTAGCCAAGATTTTTAACCTCAGAAAAGGATTTGTTTCGTCATATGAACGTGTGAGCCAAAGGGCCTCTGCTGGTACGACTTCTGTGTGACCCCTTAAATGGTCTTAATGATCCCCGACTTGAAAAAAATTGCCTGGAACGCTGCAGTTTAATACCACCCAACTCAGTCCCTTCGTACCGCAGGCAACCCAGTGAACGCTCTTGGAGCGTCTAGTTATTTTCATTTTTTTTTTTTTTCTCTTTTCAGATGGCTGGCCACAGGCAGGGCGAATAGGATTGTCTGTAAAGCATATGACGTGCTATTTCCTGACGGTTACTGTAAGCAAATCCTTGGTAACTCACCAGTGTTTGGTGAAATGGAAGATTTACGGAACAACCACGAAAAATTGCGGGGTTTCAACGTGCTGAAATCATCTTCAGCGCAATATTTTGTGCGCGAAAGCTGTCTTGCAGCGATCGATGATATGTGTTGTCATAACTACTTTCCACGATGTTACATTTCTTCCTCGCCTCAGCCACTTTGCAGAGAAGCATGCGAGGAAAAGTTCTTAAAAGTGTGTGATCAAGAAATTAAAGTGGCGAAAACTTTAAATAGCGTACAGCCTTTCTCATTGCCTTTCAACTTTGAAATCATGAACTGTACAACTCTACCATATCGGAATCAAGGCAACTGCTACTATCCTGATGTGATACAAGGTTACTACGTTCCAAAGGTTTTTCTTTTTCTTTTACATAATCCAGAAGGAGTAGAGTGGAACAGATGCGTACATACATACATACATACATACATACATACATACATACATACATACATACATACATACATACATACATACATACATACATACATACATACATACATACATACATACATACATACATAATTGACCGCTCCCCATAGGGGCCTTTTAGGGCCAATGAAACACAACGAAAAGACAACTGTTAAGAATCCCAACTGGCTGGAGGCAAACCAGTTGGCTATTTACAAGTGCGGCTGGGAAATTGAACCAGGGACTATCAGGATCAAATTCAACGAGCGGTCAGAGCCGGTCTTGAACCCGGGATCTCCGGATCTCAAGGCAAGCGGCCTAACCACTGGGCAACACTGCCTCCAATGAAGAACTGCTCTGCTCCACAAGCGTATTTCTTGCTTTCGCTTGGACAAACTTGATTTACCTCAACGAGTTTCACCAGTAGGCAATGACTCGAAAGATGCACTTCGCTTATCTCGTTGAGGAATTGTCATTTTCTACGACGATTTATAATGAGTACAGCTTGTCTTGCTAGGTATTCTCATCTAAGCCAATCAATGTGCAATGAGCTCAATTACTTCAGAATACTAGTTGTTCTCTCCTGGAATGAGGACCAGCCTTCATTCAGTGATCTTTGCCCAAGCTACTTGAAACCCCCCAGGGCCACAGACATATCCTTTTATGGGCAACTCTCCGCGGGAACATTGTTTTCCTTTGATTTAGAGATTTCGTTACAAAGAGAGTCGAAATTTTCTTTCTCTATTAACTTTGCGCACCAACCATCACAAGATGCTGTTGAGAAGGTAACAAGTATTCTTTTTTCACTTACCACCACAATTATTATTTGATGACTTTTATCTTTATGTCTTATTTAGAACAACTAAACATCCTAGAGAGTAAAGGTATGTCTGATTTAAATTGTATTCTCGTCTAGTGCAAAACCTTATACCAAACTATAAATATTTCCAACTTACGAAACGAAATCATCCCTCAATCGCGTGACCGTGACAAAAAATTGTAATTGTAATTGGAGATTGATTCTTTGTTAGAATGTTTCTATGGAGATGGGCGTGGTTACCATGGGAACAAAAGCACAACAGTTTCCGGATACAAATGTCAGTCATGGAATGCCACAACTCCTCGGGAACACAACATCACGGGATCGATTTATAAGGAAATCACAAATAGCACCGATTTTTGCCGTAATCCGGGGGGGTTCGGCTTGAAAGGGCCCTGGTGTTTTACCACGAATGAGACCGTGCAATGGGAGTACTGCGGCGTGCCTAGATGCGCCGAAGAAGGTTAGTACCTTCAGGAACTCATAACTTGAAAGTTGCAAATCACATATTCCTCCTCTAAATTCGTTACCTCTCACCATTTATATTAAAAAGGACCCCTCTGGCCAAGATTTGTAAAATTAGCCAATCAACGTGCGTATCTCCAATCCCGTCATATGCAAACATGACACGGGACAAAAAGGTTTCACCTTTAAGTTGACTGGAAGCTAAGAGAATGGTTAGGAAGTATAAAAGTGTTCTTAAAAGTAAGGCATATGGGACCTGTTAGTGAAAAATTCGTTAGAATAACTGAAAAAGGAAGGCAACATTCGCTCAACACGTACCAAAGGAAAGTCCAGTTTCATCATACCAGTCACCATTCCTTTGCACAGGACTTTTGTAAATTGGATTGCTATGACCGTTATAGTAAAATGAGGCTTACAACACTAACAATGAACTCGAAATTTTCAATACCGTACTTGGTAAAGCCTCGTGCGGTATTGAAATTTCTCCTTCATTGTTAGTGAACTTGTGCAGGTTAATCTCTACAATTCACTCGCTGAGTGCGTTAACCTGTAACTACACTTTTATGGAAATGTCCGCGTACATAACCTGCACCACACAGGTCACATTGACAACTATAAACAACACACTGCTGATTTACAATTGGTGGCTGTTTAGTGCACTAAATGCTTTTCATGGAAGCTTTAAGCCAAATCTCAATGTGCAATCAGACTCCATTCCTGCGAAAGTATTTTTATAATCTTCGCACCTTTGTTAATACTCTTCGCCAAAACTCGATTTAAATACTGTAATTTGCATTACCAGATATAAATTTTCCTTGATAATGGAGTCATGACTACTCCGAAACGTTGGATTTTATCTTTTCTTATCGTTCGTTTTTACAGTTTTATGCTTAAAGATATCTCTTTTAATACGAATGTCTACAGCTATAGCTATTATTTTATTTATTCATTTAACCAACTTTCGTCGATCTTCTCATTCCATCAGCGCCATCAAGTCCACCTTCTGATTTTCGCGGTCACAACTTGAGCTCAACAAGCATTCAGGTTAACTGGGAAGATATTCCAAAGTCGTCAGTGAATGGAATACTCCTTGGGTTTCACGTGGCTTGCGATCTAGTCAACTGCTCAGAAGGACAAGTCATGGATTTGCCACGCGAGAATCATAGCTTTGTGTTCAGAGGGCTTGAAAAATATAAGAATTATAGCTGCTGTCTGAGGGCATATAACAACTTTGGAAACGGTTCGTGGAGTGAAGAACTCGTCATTTCAACTGACGAAGACGGTATGATGAATGGTTGACTTATGATGACTTGCTAATGCACTACAGCTAAATGACAGAGCGACGGACTTAAACTGACTAACTAGGCTGACTAGGGGTACCCTTTTTTTGGGAAAATCCAAAAACGGATTTCTGATCTCGGATGAATGCATTTTTCAGCGTCAAAAAAAACGCAAAATTCGAAAAAGGATTATTTTCCATGACAACGCAAACAAACAAACCCAGAGTTGCGTGCAAATTTTAAAAACAAAAAAAAAATTAGCGATTAATTTTGCTTTGGAAAAAATCTTCAATGAAAATGCCACCAGAAAAAAAATACCTTAGCGATCGATAAAAAGAAATGACGAAAAAAATGCTTTTTTTCAGGTGTAGGAAAGGTGCTAACAATATTATTGCTCTCAAGAAACTTTAAGTGTAATTTCTAGTGTGAAATTTGCAGGAAACCTAGCTATTTTCGACCTATTTATGTCTTCGATCGTACGGTAAAAATGGCGCGAGAAAAACATTTGGGCTAAACTGTCATGTAGGGTAGCTGTTGTGTATAATTTTTGCATGGAAAACCGCTTGTCAAAAGTACTTTTTTCAAATCCTTTCCCAAAAAAACGCTGAAGTGATGAATCTAAAAAATCCGGATTTAGATTTAATCCAAAGTATCCTCCTCGAGTGTGGATACTTTGGATTCATGATCCGTTTTCGGATTTTCCCACTGGTTGTCTGGCGGACTGACTCACTGACTGACTGACTGACCGCGTAAACTTTACCGTACTTTATTGTTTATCTATTGAAACAAATGACGGTGCTTATCTATTGACAAAACAACGTTCAATTAGTTGATCTCTATTGGAGTCACTGATTTTAAAATCAATTTAGAAGCGTTTCAGTCAACACAATTGCACAGAGCAAGCCTGCTTTTTTTATACTGCTGCACAAATGCTAAAGTTGCTCATTTAACTGTTACAGTCCCTTGCTATTTAAAACATTCCGTATCCGCAAATGATCATCAGTGGTGGAAATTAAGTAAAGATTAGGTTTACGTATGGTGATTCCCTAGAAATAGAACTTGTCATAGATTTCCGATGAAACGTCGTACTTTGTAACATGTCAAGGAGATGATAAATTTTAATAAAAAAAGGGGGTTAACGTGCTCGTTTCCATGTTACGACGCTGACGAACACCGCTATTTAAGCCACTTTGAGAATTGCCGTGCGCATCCCCAATGTTGGATAAATTTAGCTCAATTTTATAAATATAATCAATAATATAACGCAGAGCCTGGTGTAATTCTAAGGATAATTCAAGTACGTACCTGAATAATGTATTTAAATGCCTTTGTGAGTACTTAATACTCCAAAAAGGATAAGTTATCTTGAGTGAGATCTGTTCGAGTCGTAATGGCTCCTTCCGTACAATTTTACGAAATTGCCAAAAAACAATCCCTTTCGGCAAGCGTAATGGAAGAATACTGGGCTACATAGTTGAAATAAAATCTGCGGAAGAGAAAGGAGGGAGAGGGCAGATGAAGAACTTCACAAGGTCGAGAAACGTCACATTCACCGGGCTTAAGAAATACCACAAGTATGTGGGCAAAGTTCGCGGCCAGACTCAGCGTGGAAAGGGGCCAGTAAAAGATGTAACTGTTCAAACAGACGAAGATGGTAACTATGTGCACTTTTTACTTTGAAAACAAGATATTACCTGCCTTTTTTTTTCAGAGAGCTTTACCGCTTGTCATTGAAGTGAAGGATGCCAACCTATATAGAGAGGATATTACACGGTGGAGAGAAGATATAAATGTTATGTTTGAGTGGCAAGAACAACATCTACAGGGGCACCCAACGAATCTGTTCCCCAGAGGAATCTTGCTGGCTGGCAAAAATACAGGTGTTTCGATGAGCTGGCTGGGAAATTTTGTTATTGATAGAGGTTTTGCCTGGGAATTACTGACTTTTTCTAGCATTTCAACCCGAGCTGGCTGTAGAAGCTCTGAAGACTGAGGACGACTAAAAAAAAAAAAAAAAAAAACCACCCCTTCCCTCTCCCAGAGAGTAGTCACAAACATACCACGGCTGGTCAGAGTGATTGCGCTTGCGGAAAAAAACCTGTTTTGTTCCGGTTTTGTCGCTTTTGTTCGGTCGTTTTGGATCGAGGGATTTGAAAGCGCGCGGAATTCCTGGCTGGAAAATAAATTTGATCAGCTGGCTGGGAAACCAACCAATTTTATCTAGCTGGCTGGGAAATTTCTTGTGTGTCTTGCTGGGAAAAAGGAACAGATAATGTTTTCCCAGCAACACTAAAAAACACCTGAAAATGCCTTAATAACATTTATTTTCATTAACTGGGGTATAATAATACATTTTACAACAAATTTGTCGTTGAGTGCCCCTGCATCTATCGCTGCGGTCACTTGTGAGATATTGTTCTTGCCACGAGAACATAAAATTCATATCTTCGAGCTAACGGGTAATTTTATTTTTATTATACAGACACTAAGTATGCATGGTATAGATTCAAAAGCAGGGTTGAACACAAATACCGGGTACCGGTATTACTGCAAACAAAAAAAGGCGGGAATCGTGACGTCGTTGCTCAATATGACCACTCGTGTTACATACGAAAAATACGTCACACGGTTCCCCGATATAGTGGTCGTATTGATTCTACGAGTACTTTAGTTCCCGGTAAAACGCTCCCGTCCACATAATACAGTGTAATTTGATCACCGAAAAACGATAGGCACCATCAGAACTTAAAATATCAAATGGCCATGACGCGGTGGATGACCATCAATCCTTTTCTCCAAATGAAGCTCGTACCTCGCGTGAACTTAAATGTCCTTACAGATATTCAAGCAAAGAGAACAAGTTCAGACATTTCATTTTAACACTGAGTTATACTTCGCATGCGATATTAGTGCTACTGCTTGCTACGCAGTATCGCGCAATTGTTCACTTAAATTTGTTTATTTAACAATTCGCCAACCATTACGAAAATAATAGGGTGGCAGGATGGTAGTAAGGGGAAAGTCAAATCCATTTCTAATCCTTGCACACTCACACAAGCGCGAAACGCTCAACGCGCACACACTCACACATACAAATGAATAAACACTAGGGCTAGTAAGGATGCGTACATAATTTCAGTGAGGTTGTAAATGTTTGAGCAATGAAAATGTAAAAGACTACGTGATGACATCACATGTGCAGGTAAAGAGTCCCAGTCACTAGAATAACGGTTAAAGAAAGAAAATTTTAAAATAATTAGTGCGGACAGGTTTTGCCCTAATTTTGTAATCATGGTTAGATCTTGTTACTTAGAATGTGATTTTGCCACAACAGTTCACAATCTTTCTCGTTTAAGTGATGTGAGCATGGTTTTTGTATTATTCAAGTGTACGCAAATACTTACTGCACGCCTATCCTTTCCCTAGTTCCAGACCACCCTCCCTTAGACATATCAGCAACTACGATAGGATCATCTGTGGTACTACTCAAATGGAACCCAGTGCTCCCGGAATATAAATTTCAAATACTTGCGTTCACTGCAAAGGGCGATGGCGCAACGAGTGCCCCATATTATGTGAAAACAGGTAAAGTAGGATTTTATTTTAGCTAATTAGTGTTTTCCTTCCTTTCATACGGGCTACGAATCGCTGAAGTGCGGATTCCAGCGGCAGATTGGCATTTTGATAAAGAGCGAGTTTGCTCGGCATGGTGGCAGATGACACATATGTGTTCTGAAGTGTTAGTCACTGCAATTGACAGTTGAATTGCTGTACAATGTAATTTTACCTAACAAATAAATGCAAATCAGGGGGCACTGGAAACTATACATTTCAAAGGTCTTTTTTCTCAAGACCTAGCCGTACAACCAGGGTTAAAATTTTGGGAATTTGTAAACAATATGAAGACAAGACCTTCAACATTTTTTAAAAAGATCTATCAGACAGTTTTTCAGTTATTATTAAAACAGACAAAAATCAACATTTTTGCCATTTGCGAGAAACCTGTCTGACAGATTTAACTATTTATTTCGTTTATTTTGTTAAGGAAATCCTGAAATTTTAAGGTGGAGTAGTACAGCTACAACTGTAGTTTTCGAGAAAAAGGCCTTTGAAATGTCTGGTTTCCAGTCCCCCATTCAGGAGCTCGGTCACTATATTTAGCATCCTCCCCTGATTTGCACATATTTGTTGAGTAAAATTACATTTGACATCAATTGTAGTGAGTGACTAACACTTCAGAAGAGACATTCCGTTGCTTTAATTTCACAGATTTCAAAATCTTGATCTTTTTCTTCGGAAAATTGTAGTAAGCCACCTTAAATAAAGTTCCTTATCCCTTATGATTATTCAACACACAAAGACCTACGTGGTGAAGTAAATTAATTTGAAACCACGTGAGTCTTCTAAAGTTCGATAGCATTAATGTTTTATTTTTCTGAATATTTATAAACAACGGAAGCCTAATTCTTTGGTAAAAAATAGGCATACTGATAAAATCTCGAAGTGGATGTTTCCAAATTTTAGCATCTGTTTAAAACTGTTTGAGCACTTCTTTTTGTTTGCTATTTTGCGGTTTCCATTGTCACGCGATTAAGACTTTTTCTCCTATTAATATTTTTCACACTTAATTCATCCAAAACACATTGCCTTTTTTCATCGTTGCGTGTTGATGAGAAATTTGCAACTTATATGATTTTATTATTACTTATTATTGGATTGCTGTCGTCCTTATTGTTTTACAACAAAAACTGGCATCTTTTTCTTCCAGGTGCACTGCCCACTGACACTTACAAACATGCAACGGGTAAGAAATTCTGTATCAA
>NC_090892.1:36847261-36857261 GCF_036669925.1 Montipora capricornis
GTTGCAGATCACGCAGTAAAAACAGGTCACAACATAAAATGGGATCATCTTCAAGTTTTAGCAAATGGTAGCTCTGATTTACATTGTAAAAGAAAGGAAACTTTATTAATACGTGACCTTAAACAAGCGTGAAACGAAAACGTTGGCAGTGAAAAACAGTGGCTTTACTAAACGGTCAGTTTTCACGGCTATCTATTCATCTTACTATTTTTATCTTATTCTCTCTAGTTACCAGTCTTCTTAATTTTATATATATCATATTTGAATTTGTTCAACCGTCACTTCTGAAGATGTATGTTGTAGCATACGAAGCGTCAAGTCAAAAGTAAAATGCGCTTTAACATTATGTTTGTAGCCGCTGTTTGTTTATGTTTTTGAATATAATGATGTTCGTTAATTTAAGAGTTAACGATTTCGCGTTTGTTTCCTGTATTTTTTCTTTGTCACATTGAATTACTTGTATCAACTATTCAGCTCGCTGCGTTAAAATTTTCTTCATACTTATTGCAAGTTTGCTTTGGTTAGTTAAGTGTTATATTAATTGATTGCTAGTTTTGTCTGGTTATTTTCGGTCAAAGTATGAAGAGAATGTTAAAGGAACCATGCAATCAAGCATCAACCGGTGGGACACTGGAGCTCTGCCTACCCCTGCATGACAACAGCGGTCGGGGATTCCAATCACCGGCATTCCTATGCTTCAAAGTCCAGAAATAGAATTGGTCCACCACCCAAGAAACAGTTAAACTTGAGTTTTATAGCGTGAGGGTTGAGTGCAACCAAAGGAGGGTATTGCATTACAACGGGCTCATCATTACAAACAATAGATTTCGACGGACCATTCAACTAATTTCCAATTATAACATAGCTAGTGAATGTTCTTGTAATCCAATTCAATATCGTAAGCGTGCTTTAATTTCCCTCTGAGGCGTGCTGATGATACCAGCAAACAAATGCCTCGCGAACTTGTTTTCAGGCTTCGAACAAGTAAAGAGAAACTTTACTCATTTACGGTTGTATCGAAAAAGAAAGCGGAGCCAATTCTTAACTTAACTTAAGCCATGTTCACACTCAACGTTGATTGTGATCAACTGAAGTATAATTCAGGCTATCATATTGCATTCAATTTTACTCAATTATGGTTGTGTTCACATCCGCGAAAGTTCAAATTCAATAGGTAGGGTAACCTCGCAGTGTGAGACAAAATGGCGCCGTATCGCGCGGCTACCACGATTATCATCATCATGCTTGGTGTGAGAAGAAAACCAAAGATAACTTCCAAGAATAGAAGAAGACAAATCCAAATCTTCGTTCCATGAAGCGATTAGAAGTTCTGTCTGCTCATACCACCACGAGTTCAACATTCTGGTCAAGTACGCACTGTAATTACTTCAAACAAACCCCTTGAGGTTGTTTGAAATAATTATAATCCAATTGTAATCACGTACTGTAATTAGTTGATTTGAACCTATTGCAAACTCAAGTAGATCATAATTCGATCATACTCGAGGTCTAGTGTGAACACGGCTTAAATTAGTCAATTCTTAATTTTCTTATGAAGTCACAGAGAAACGGCGGCCATATTTTTGACAAAACTATTATCCTCTATGAATCTGGGTCTATTTTTATACTAACGTTTTCCTTTGTCTCGGTGAACAAACATGACCGCTGATAGTAGTATATTACGTAGGAGTTCTGCTTCCGGCGGATGATAAGGATCACGCGCCGATCACGTGATCAAAAAGTCAGAATTAAAGCAAACGGAGATGCCGCACCAAATTAAGAAATCATATTATAATAAAGTTTCGATATAACGCACGCTCTGATTTATTATAGTGCAGATGCACGGCTGACGCCACTCGTAGGATTCGGAAAATAAATTTTTCCAAACATTTTAGCCGAATGCGCGAGGAAATTGAGAATTTCTTTATTTTAGTGTAAATAAAAAACCTCGCCTGTGATCTGTACATGTTCTGCTGTAAAGCACTTAAGAAGCGGATAGCGCACTCAAGAAGTAGGGAAAACGCTCGACTATGTCTCGTGTTTCTTGAGTTTTCTGACCGCTTGCTGCGTGCTTTGCAACAGAACAGATCACAGGCTAGGCTTCTTTATTTGCTAAACCAAACTGGAGTGAAGCATAGAAAATACGTGTGCGGTGAATATGACATGTTTCACATTTGCCTCTCCTTAGTGGAGAAAGTTGTCAAAGACGAACTGCCGCAGCCAATGGTTCGAAATCACAGCTGTTCATCGCTTAACTGCATAAAATAATTTTGTATGTGTATTTGTTTTTTAGATCCAAACGCCCTTGTTACACCCTATGCTACTTCAGCACCGGATTGGCTTGAGAGAATCAACGCTCCTCATATCTACGAGATGGTGGAAAATGATCATGAAGTTGACGAGGATGTTTCAGTCATCTGTCATCGGGTACCCTACATCAACATCGCTCCGAATGGGTCTCTGAAACTTCCTCCGTATCTGAGGAACATTTTCCTGGAGTTTGAAAGATATTACGAGAACACGCGCTATCAAAGGTTGAAAAGGTATGTGATGACAAACCAACAAAGATATGATACAGTCGTAGGCAGCAGAGAGATTTCTTAAACACAGTCCATGTTTAGTAGGATTAGGTAAATGGGAATGGGTAGTGTCGCCTTCACAAATGTAATTGTCAACTCTCTCTACCACGATGCATCATTATTATAAACTTTCTATTAGAATGATTGCAGTTTCCCAGTTTCTCCGATAAGTGCTATGGAAAACCGAGTGCGAGTCAAACAGAAGCTAGCATGAAAGTGTGAACGAGAAAAGAGGGAGAGCTCTATCTTTCTTATCATGGCACTCTACTTTTTCGTATTATATAGCATTACTTCACTCTTTAACGCTTTTGGATTGAAAAGATGAAAAAAGTGATAAAATGATAATTTTAAATTCATAAATGAAAAATACTATAAATAAATCAATCTTACAAACGAACATAAAAAAATAAAATAATTTAAATTTAACCTGAGTACAAGTAGTTTGGGGGATATTTTATCGCGAAATTATTAAACAAGCGCAAGTAAATCCATTGCTGCTCCGTTGAGTTTTGGCTGCGAGAGCGAGCGGCTGCGAAGCGGCGAAGCCGCGAGGGACGGAATGTGGAGGGAAGGAATGTGGTAGGGAGTGTATTACAATTAATACACGTTTTGGAGAAGGGCAAGTTAAATTATACTTTTATTGCCTCTTTAAAGTGCTACTAGGATCAAAAAATCACCCTTTTTGTTCCTCAGATTTTGAAAGTGTGATTGCTCAACACTTGACTGGAAATTTTAACCTTTGGTTTTTATCCAAAGGCTATTTACTTTGAGTGTAAGTTTTGGATCTCATGGTCTGCCATTACTCACGTTCCAAACTGACCGATTGGACCTCAGAGGGTTGGATCTAGGGAAAAGTGACGTCATTTACTCACTAGCTTAAAATTTCAGCGTGAAAACTCAGCTTAATATATATGCAAAACACGAGTTTAAAAGTCTGAAAGCCCGAAATTCCCATGCTGCATATTAATTCAGCCACATACAGACGCATTACATTCTTAAACTATTAAGTCTTTGACGTCATTTTCTCCTCGACCAGCTCTCTCAAGATTTTAAAGTTAGTAATGGCGGACAATTAAATAGACTTAAATAGAAAAAGTCCATTTCAAATAAGCAAGTGTCTTTTTTAAATTAAGTCTTAAAAGATGGGTCACTTAGTGTTTAGTTAACATACTTCTGAAATCCAAGGAAAAAAATATTTGATTTTTTGATCATAGAACAACTTTAAAGATCTTTTAATCCCCTTTTTAACGACCTTCTTGAATTAACGACGGATTAACGCCGTTTGGCACATCTTAAGAAAGACTTACTCAACGTTGCTGAACTGACTTCCTCCTTAATGGAGGCTTCATAATTCCCATTTAATTCCACGTTGTAGCCTCGATTAAACAGATCTTCCATGATTTATGTAGTAATGCAATTTTGGTGGTATCTTTTTTCTAGTGGAAGACGTTTCATCGGATGGACCTCGGACGTCAATGACGGTCTTTTATATGATACACTTCACCGTGGAATACCGGTTCTATCTGTTTCTCCCAACAGTTTGAGCCGGGAACCAGCACATCAAACAACAGTTGAAGATTCCCGTAAAGGACTCAAGCGTCACTCTATTTGTTTGGGTGAGCTGAGAGGCGTCAGGGAGGCTGTTCAAGGTGAATTTTCCAGCACGCAACCAGTGGAGATAGATACCATTGGATGCACAACAAGTCACAATCGCCGGCGCTTTTCTATTGATCTTGGTGAAGTCCGAGAGTTTATTGCAATGACAGAGATGAAATCGACTCCTACAGATAACCCGGCCGTCACTGATCACTGGCCAGCAGACATGCGGGAAACACATCAAAGTGAAGCTTTTGCTAACCAGCTACCAGCTGCTTATTTCTGAGGAGATTATTACAGTGTAACAGTTAACCTTAGATGCACCATTGCAGGCTGAAGATAAGAATCACTGTTATACCGATAAACACAACAACTTAAAGGCGTGTTGCTGTGTATTGTTAAACGATAAAAATTGTAGCTATTCATTGAATTGCTTGGCCTCGCTGAATAACGATGATTATAGATAAAGTCACTTAAGCAAATTGCTTCGCCTCATGTATTGGGTACTTTTAATGTTAAGTTCTTTTGAATAGGTTAGTGTTTTCGAGCTAAATTAAGGGATATTAAAAAAGGTTATTGGTTTCACTTTTCCTGGTAGTTTCCAAGCAACATTAGTGGTCGATTCTTATGAGAAACTAGCTCCTAGGACTGTTTGCTTCTTGGTATAGTTGCGATCGGAGTGTGTCTTCTCCTAAGGTCATGAATTTGGTTCGAAACAGGTGTCGAGAAAGGTGTTTGGTACGCTGGGCCTACTACGTTTTTTATTAGGAATGTTTTAATTGGTTTTTGGTATCACTACGGTTTTTTGTGTTTCTCTCAGTGGTGTTTTTACCCAGACAAGCTCTTTCACTATATTTTTGGAAGCAACTTATTTTCAGTTCACCTCTGGGCCTTTTGATCTGTTCTCGCGGTTCCAGATCGCATTCATGACAAGAGTGATCTCTTTTGGGTTTTCAATAAGTGTTTTAATCTATATTCTAATATTCCTAAGTAATTTAAAATAACACCTGTAATTGTAATTACAATCCTGTTCTGCCTGGAACGTGCGTGCCAGATAAATTTATGGAAAAAGCGGCGCTTATGCTCGTCCTTTCTTTCTTTTCTCTGTAAATTTGCTGTGTGACTTAATTCTAGATATTGTAACTCGTTCCTTGTAATTTTTGTAACTTGTCATACTCCGTTCGTGCTAATCTGATGTTGAAAAACCCGTAAGATCCCGTCGAGACAAACGATTTTCGTAGTGCGCCTCGCAGGCGTCATTTTGACGTGTGATTGGCACTTGATTGTTCATTCAGACTAAGAACATATAAAAAGAGCTGTATACCTAACAAATGAGAAGTTAAGCAGGACTAGTTGAGCGAGAGCTGTAAGATCGACCCGAAAACACCAAATAAAGAGGTGAAACAGCAGAAGTGTTGGGGAGTCTTTCTTCCCCAAAAAGATTTCCTTCAACAGTAGTCTGGAGAAGGTCGATTTAGGCTTCTTGTCCACCCCTTAAAGCCGTCTTAAAAATGTGAAAATCTAAGGTAAATCTCCTCAAACTCTCTGGCTCAAACCAATATTAAGTCCACGATTTTTAAAACAAGTGATCCAGTCTCGCGTCATCCACTTGAACGTTTGAATTAAGGACAGTATTTTGACTGTTCGTCTTAAATGACAGGGCACGGTCGACGTTTCAAAGTTTCTCACCGGCGAGTATATAGGATGCATTACACGCTGAAGGTAAGAATCGCTGTTGTGCGGATAAACTTTAGGGTGTACGGATGGCCGGCGCATAAGTTACAGCACTCTCTTCTCATAAATGTACAAACATGTGGCCCGGGTTTAACTCCCAGACCGGGTTGAGGTTCAAATGCAACAAAAGGTGTTTTTCAAACAACACTCGTAGTTTCCTTTGAGACTTTGAGGGGCATGACTTGGTAGAGCTCGCACACCAGCGGGAAACATTGTCCATTCAGGACCTACAATCGGCGTCAAAATTGTTGTGACACTCTTATCCTTTAGAGTCGATTTCAAGCTCGGTGCGAAAATGGCCCCCTCCACCGCACCCCCAGGACAATGTTGTGTTATTTTCTGTTTCCTACGAGCCTTGTCAACAGCGGTACAACATTGATTAGCGTGGGAGAGGGAGGGGTATCCCGGAAACGTACTTTTTGGACAAGTTTTCTTTGCAAACAATGAATGTGTCGTTGCCAGTGTGCTCTGTTGGCAACTGTCTCAACTAATTTTGTCGCCGATTGTCTGTTTCAGAAAACTTCCTTTATACCCTTTATACGGGCACCTATAGTGCACACTGTCCGTCAATATGAACACATGAGTGAAAGACTTTTTACAGGTCTAAAATATTGCGGATATTTTTTTTTCCCGTTTTCGAGTGTGAAAAATGCGTTGCCCAGTGTCGTTGCATATTGTAGATAAACGACCTATTGTAGCTCCCCAGGAGTCTTTCGAGAAGCTCAATGGGTAGAGCATCAGACCGGTGTTACAGTGTCGATTCTGTGGTCAAGCTGGAGTGGCTACCCATGCGCGAGCGCCGTGACTGGCATTTCATTTATTAAAGAATACCCACAAGGGTAGCCGGCAGCCGGCCTCTTTCGCTTCCGTTGGATAGAGTTACCCATACTCGCACTCTACGTTCAAGCAGCACCCTTAAGCAGGATACCATTAACCGGAGCTTCCATGTGTATTGTATGCTTGAGTCAACCCTGTCCCGTGTCTTTCTCATCGCGCAGAATTGTATGACACATCCGGGATATTCACGGGTGCAATGGCGCTTAATTTGAAAGTCCGAGACGACAAATGACATGAGACAATAAAGAAAAATGGCCGCAACAGGGAAAGGTCCCCCTGCGTTTTTCTCTGATACAGCTTAACTATATAAAATATGGTAAGAGTTGCATATGGCTTTTAGAGAGGAAATTCTCATAATAAAATAACAACCATTTTTGACTCGGTACCATCTCGTTAACCTGTATCAATTTTGTGTTCAACTTCACCTATTTTGGGTAAATTTGAGTATGGGAAATAGCTGTATGATAACTTTGAGGCTGAATTTCTTCTAAATGAAGATGTCAACACGTTGGGTTGCATATGGATATGTTTTCTTAAAAAGTATAAAGGGCTCATGCAACATATGAAGGGAATCCGATGTCTAGAAGTGGTATCAAATCCAGCATTTCTGAAACATACATTTTCTCTCTTTGATTCCTCGCCTTCCTAAGGGCCTTTGGGAGTTGAATTGATTCATTTTGAACTTCGCGCGTGCATATTAATGACTCTAAGCTCCGCCTCTATGAACAATAGCAATGTTTCGCCTTATTTAATCATGAAATCAGTAATAGCTGTGAAAATGGCGGTCAATGTCTCGCTCGTTTCAACATTGTTGTGTTGAAGGTAGTTTTAAGCAACTGAATGGTTTAGGTGTTAATGATCCTTTTATATATTTTATTCCATTCGAACGGATCGAAAATTGAATATATTTTCAACAAACAAAAGACGTTCCCAATGGGGCACTAGCAAATCACGGACAAAAGATAAAATGAAAGAGGCTTTTCCTTTGATGAGGCTGTGTGGACAACCGGCAATGAACGGAAAAATGCTTCGTGAATCCCTCTTCAGTTCGATCGGATATTTACACATTGCGATGGTTTACTTCAAGATTTTTCTGGGTAGCGGGTAGCAGATAAAGTATAAGGAATAAGCAAGCATTAAGCCCGCGTAACTAAAACTTTCCACGCTTTTCTCTAAAACACTTCTGATTCTGATGGTCTTTTGAACCAAAGAAACTCATATCAACAAAAAGAATTGTTTGCCATGTCACTTTCAATGAAGCGAACATTCCGCTCTTTAATCTTTAGTGTTATTGTTCACTTTCCGCACCTTGAAAATTTATTCTGCTCATCTTAACGTTTGATTGACAGTTGCGGAATTCGGCGAAGGGACTCTAGTATTCCCAAAGCTAAATCAGTTGACCAATCATATTCCAACAGTGCTGAATGCGTGTTTCTTTACGCCGGACTTGTCACATATTTCGCACTGCAAGTAAATGTCACGGAAGACAATAGAATTCTGCGCGATGTATTTTTGGAACTACTCTATTTTGACGTATGTGACTGAGAACATACGTGAAGTGGTTCTCATACGTCACATACGTATGTGACGCAATAAATGGCTGACTATAGGTCTCTTATGGTTGGCTATTGTGAAAACACCCTTTAAAGCCACCGGCGAGGTGCTTCTGAAAATAAAAAGATATAAAAAGAAGGTGTTGATTCAGAGGGTTAATATAGGAGATGGAGGCTCCGGCTAATGGGCTCGTGCCTTAATCTAACCATCTTATTTACATCACGTACATCACACACTTTCCAGGACAGCGCTGCTCCTTTGTTCAATGCCCTCCCGCCTGCGATTAAATCACAACTTCAGGTCTTTTTCAATCCAAAGCGGACGTTTGAACTCTTAAGGAAACGCTGCCTTTTTTCATAGTGCACGTTTTGGGTGGTTAGCTTGACCTTTTCCAATTTACTTTATCACATTATATGTAGGACTATAAGTTAGTGTAGATTTAGATTTTAGTTGAAGCATAGTTTTATCAGATGAAGGGCCAATATATTTTGGATATGCTGATAAACCATTATTATTATCATTGGTTCGATGATCCTGGTTTTGTAGCCCCTCTTTCACCCGTCGCCGAGGAACTGGGTTAAAATTGTTGGTTTTAAACTGTTTCTTAAAGTTTTTCGTCGGGTACCTGTTTTCCCCCTCCTCAAACCATTTGATATTAGTTAACATGATTTCAATTGATTTCTGTACTGTGCCCCTGCGCTTAAGACAGTTGACACTTAAATCAACGTCAATATTGTCATTATTACAGGCAAGGTGATCTAAACATATAATTTTGCGCGGATGGAATCGTACTGTTTGTTTAGTGTTAATAAAAATACAGAAAACATAATAAAAGGGCAATCAAATTTGTGCTAACACTTTTAGAACTTTCCGGGATGTACTCCGCTTCCATATCATTCTGATCTCTGAGATGGTTTCCGACTGCCGATCCTTTGTGTTCTTCAATCCGTTGGTGTAGGTGTCGGCACGGATAACCCGACATTGGGCCTGCATCGTACAGGTCACAGACAGTCGGTCCAGGTCACACCGAAAATATAATACACCGTGCATTGCTGGAGGCCGCGATTCTCTCGGTCGGCACCAAGAATAGCAACCTCTGGCTGGTTCCGAAATCAGGGGGTCTATTTTGGTAACCGTTGACCTAACAGCTACTAATTGATTCAAATTTCTGAGATTTCGCCGACAAGCCAGAAGTCCGTGATTTGCCGTCTTCCGTCCACTCTTCCTGGTTTGGGGTTGCCAGCAATCTCGTACCCAGATTCCTCGGGCTTTTTGGCCAGCGAGTGAGCGCCCGGAAAGATTCTGGGATAATGGACTTGAGCTATTTTGATTGGCCGCTTGCATAACAATGGCAGTCCGACAGGAAGTCGGTAAATAATACGGAAACCCCAGAATTTGGAGGAAAATTCAAAATCAAAAACTAGTTTCAGTGCTGTTTGTTTTTTCTTGCTCAGAAATATATAAATCACAAAGAAAATAATAAAACGACGGGGTTTGAATTATGTCTAATACCGCACGGGAATTTTCCTAAGCTGATAAAAAGTGATTACTGTTGATGATGCAAAAGTACCGTGGGAAAACATTACATCAGTCTCTTTGAGAAGAAATCCGTGGAAGAAGGTCTTGTCGAAGCCATTCAGAATTACGGAAACATAAACTTGTAGTGGAAGAGGACGTTGGTCTCGTTTCCACAAAAAATT
>NC_090892.1:36862261-36869761 GCF_036669925.1 Montipora capricornis
TAAGTATGCTCCATCTTCAGGATGTTGGGTGTCTCCCTATAGGCCTTTCATTTAGCAAGTTGGCAATCTCGAATAAAACTGTTTGCAATTCAGAGAAGGTTAAAGCGTTCTCACCAACTGAGAACTCAATGGCTCGCTTGACCGATCTTATGAGAGCTTCAGTTACGCCATTTTGCCATGGGGCATCTTCTGGAGTGAAGATCCATTGCAATCCTTCTATGACGCCATATTCCTTAATTTTCTTCCAATTTATAGCAATCCTATAGCGGTTAGTTCCTTACTTGCTGCAATTAGTTGAGTACCGTTGTCAGACAGTAGCTTGGATGGATATCCGTTTAGGGACACAAATCTTCTGAGCACCATCAGAAATTTGTCTGTGCTATAATCTGATGTCAAATTTAGATAAACAGCTCTTGTTCCAAGACAATTAAATATTACTCCATAAGCTTTGGAGAACGTTCTCTTCTTTATCTCGTCGCGAATTTTAAGGGGACCAAAAAGATCGATTCCTGTACTGTACCATGGTGGGGCTGGCTTAAGTCTGTCTTCAGGTAATTGGCCCATCATCTGCAGACTTGTCTTCTTATCACGTTTTTTGCTTAATTGATTTTACCAACTTAAGGATTTTGGGTATCCAGTATTTGGTGCGCACTTTGCTGGCAGTAGTTAGAACGTCATGATGTCCTCTTGGATGGGTTTGCGCTACATAGAGACGTGAAAACGGATGATCATATGGTAGTAGTATGACTTCGTTGTCACTGTAATTTGTTTGTAACTTTGCAATACGACTGCTTACTACATGCATGCCGTCTTTGCGTGTGGTAGGACACAAACGGTTGTACTTGCCATCCTGAATATCATTTCTCATGTTCTGCTGAATCTCTTTAATCCATAAAATCTCTGCCTTTTCAATGTCTTTGGGTGTCAGTTCTTGAGTTGCGCTTTTAAATGACGGTTTGGGGAATTTGCTGTAAAATTTCAAAATTCTTGCAGTGACGCTAGGGTGTCATGAGGTCCTTCTATCTTTGTTACCATTGTAATCTTGATTCGTTCGGGAAGTTTTGGTTCCAAGTAATCACTAGTGATTGGCCACTTGTCTTCTGCTTGTTTCAGAAAATCGGGACCCCTTTGCCATGTGCTTTCAAGTCCGATGTCATCGGGCTTCCTGCCTCTTGTCAAACAGTCAGCTATGTTATATTTACTTTCTACCCAATACCAGTTTGCAGGGTTTTTTCCATCCTGTATTTCACCTATTCTAGTGGCGGCGAACGTATTGAACCCGTATGAACTTTTCTGTATCATAGCGTGTACAATCTGAGAGTCTACTATGTGGTAGATCTTTTCAAAACGATATCTACATTCCTTTTTTATAAACACTTTTAGACGTTTGTTCAGTACCGCTCCACACAATTCTATACGGTCAATGAACATTTTTTTGATTGGTGCAAGACGATTTTTGGACAGTATTAAATGGCTCTCAAATTGGTTATTCTTTCTTTGCCACCGTACATATGCACATGCGGCGTATGCATCTTTGGATGCGTCACTGAACACAATGAGAATTGGGTCGCCAATAGCATCCATTGGTTTAAGGCATCTCGTGAATCTGTTTTGATTCATGTCTCTCAAATCGTTGAAGAAAATAGACCAGTTCTGTTGGTTTTCCTCGGGTATAGGGTCGTTCCAGTCAAGTTTCTGTTCAGGTCCCCACAAACGGCGTAAAATAATTTTCGCTCCGGCTTACTGTAAATGGTCCTGCCAACCCTAGTGGATCATACACGCTGTTGATCTACAACAATATTATACGCTTTGTGAGCTGTTGGGGAATTCGGGTGGGGATAATATCGCTCTTTGACTTTGAAGTATGTTTTCGCTTGGTAGTAAAGTTAAACTTGACTTCGAAAGACAATTGATCTTCTGACTGACACCATTTGACTCCAAGTACCTTTTCTGTTTGTTCCTCGATTGGTATGTTTGTTTTTTCTTGCCTGTTAATATCGCTTGAGAACATCCACGTCTTGACTTTAAATCCTTCTTTGATAATAGACTTCTCGATATCTTGAGTCGGTTTAATGGCTTGTTTGCGATCGTCTGTACTTTCGATTATGTCGTCCATGTACGTGTTTCTTTGGATTATATCTGCTGCTTCTGGGTATTTATCTCGTGACATCTCTGCGGTTTTTCTCAAAGCAACGGTTGCAATCGTAGCTGACGGCTTGTCACCGAATGAAACTCTGAGCATTATGTATGTGTCGGGTTCTCTCGTACTATCCATATCCCTCCACAGAAATCGGTGGGTGTGCTGATCTAACTCTGTCGTCTTCACAGTGTGGTACATCTTTTTAATGTCACCAATGAAGGCTACTTTATTCTCTCGGAAACGTATAAGGACTCCCAACAGGTTATATTAAGTAGGTCAGGACCTTTAGCCCAATACTCGTTCAAGATATGACCCATGTAATTGGCGCTGCTATTGAACACTATGCGCACTGAGGTAGATTTGGAATCAGGCTTGAGAACTTCATGATGTCCTTTATAATGTACCGGTCCTTTGTAGTGTGTTAATTCTTTTTTGGAGAGTTTCCTTGCAACTTCTCTTGCTACCATGTCTTTTATCTGGTCGTCATACACTTTTGCGTGTTCGGGTTTTCCGTTACTCGGTCGTTATCAGTTTCGCGAAAGCGACCTTCCGGTTGTCAGGAAGATTCTGAGGATCCTTGATCCAGGGATACTCAGCAATCCAGCGATTTTCCTCTTTGTCAAAGCTCAGATTTCGTTCGATTAGTTCCAGCTCTCGCTCTTCTTGAATAGTGTATTCTTTTGCGCCTAAGGAACATGTTCCACATTCTACTCCAAGGTTTTCGATTTTGTAAAAGTCTTCGAAGTGGATTTTGCCTACAATTGTGTTGACTCTGGCATTGATGAAATCGTGAGACAGATGTGATTCTTTGAGTAACTGGTGCGTTCCTCCAGTGCATCGCCCGAGACGATTCCCTAGGAGCACAAGATGAGTTCAAGTTCATTTATTCACACTTATGCAACTACAATACAACAACAAAAACGGTAAAAAAGAAATAAAAACAGAGCTAGCTATACATTGAATTAAACATACCAAAGAAGAAAGTGTATAGCAGCCGAAGGAGCCAAGTTTTCGAGTTGGCTGCTACCACAGAGCAGTTACAAGTGGGTGGAGGTTATGTAGTGCTTATAGAAACTAGTTATAAAGCTCTGGCTAAGTTAATCACACGTCTAACTTTCAAGTAGAGAGAGTTTGTATTCTTTTTTAAAACTGTAAAAGGGGGGACACTTAATTTTTATAGGTATTGCTTCCCAGGTCTGTGATGCCACTACGCCAAACCTTGCCAGGCCATAATTAGTTCTAGAAAATGCTCTGTACAGGTGTTGATTAGTGGCATACCTGGTCTTATAATTATGGACAGCCGAAGATGGTTGAACTAAATCCTAGAGAGCAAGAGGTATATCCTTTTTTCGACATTGTATTTTATGTAGAAGAGCGCCATTTTTTAATTTAAAAATATTCTGTAACTTTAAAATTTCTAATAGTCTAAAGTACGGTGTGGGACTTTCTCTTTTGTTTCCAAAAAAGATGCCGCAAATACAGTTATTTTGACTTATTTTGATTTTATGTCACTTAGTTTGGTATGCGGTACCTCAGCTCAAGGGCGTAGTTAGGTGGGTGGGGGGGGGGGGGTCGTGGGATGCCCGTGACCCCCCCTTTGAAAAATCCTGGCTACGCCCATGCTTCAGCTCATTATTCCATACGTTAAATACGGATATATGAGATTATAATGCAGTTGTTTAAGTGTACTCATAGGCATGTAATGCCTAAGCTTAAATAAAATTCCAATATTTTTTGTTATTTTGTTGTTAATGTGCTGGAGCTGAGCATCCCACTTTAGGTGCTCACCAATAAAGACACCCAAGTATTTAATCTGGGACTTTTGTTCTATACTACAAACGGTTATACTGATATTTGTTTTCTTCTTAGGTGAAGTAATTATCATGTAATTTGTCTTCTTAAAATTAATGGATAGCATATTTGCTGCACCACATGTTATTTGTTGATCGTCAACTGCTGATTTTAATTTCTCCACACCATATTCAGTGGAGTATCCCTTTCGAAAGCCAAACTGGAAGTTAAAGAGTAGACATTCTTTTTCTAGATAGGACACAAGTTGGTCATATGCTAGTCCTTCCAGTAGTTTACTAAAGGGACAAATAGCTGCTATTGGCCTATAATTTCCTAATACAGATACACTGCCACTTTTAAATATTGGGGTTACTTTTGATATTTTAAAGATTTCAGGAAACTCCCCTGATAGTATTGACTCATTATATATTTCAGTGAAGGGTGCAGAGAGCTGTCCACTTGCAAGTTTAATAAGTTTGTTAGGGACATTTAGGGGTGCTTTATTTTCTTTTAGTCCAGTAAATAATGTAGATACTTGTGTTTGGGTTACTGGAGCAAGATAAAAACTGTTTGATGGTGCAGATTCTATGTATTTCAAGGGGCCTGTGTGATCAGTTTTGATTTCCTTTGCTAAACTTGGCCCAACATTTACAAAGAAGTTATTGAATAATTCAGCAATATTCTTTCCTTGTGTAAAAGTCCTGTTATTGTGAATAATTCTCGTGGGGAGAGTTTGACCTTTAGTTTTCCTTTTAATAAGGGTACCAATAAGTTTCCAAGTTTGCTTAAGGTTGTCTTTGTACTTTAAAAATTACATACCATAATATTCTGTCTTAATTGTATTCTTAAGATGTGGAAGAATATGCTGCATAATGCTTATATTCCCCGATTTTCTGTAAGTCATTGCTTAGGAAATGTGTACGGTACATTTTAGGATACCCTAAGTGAGCCATGGTTTATTAAGTTGCCTTTTCTTGCTTTGGCTAGCCAGCTTCACGGGCGCATGTTTATTCAGGGTATTCATTGCCTCTTGTACCTTTTCATTTAGATTCTTTTCTGGGTTAAGGATTTCATGCCAATTTATCAATTTTATAGCATCTAAGTATAGATCCTTGTTAAATTTAGAATAACCTCGAAGATATTTTTTGTTACTATTATTCCGTATAGATTGGGTTCTAACTATGCAGAAAATTGGGAGGTGATCTGTTATATCAACTGTCAAAATTCCTGCTGTAAAATTTTGTAAAAAAATTTGTATATATATGATCAATGAGTGTTGCTGTATGATCAGTAAGCCTGGTAGGTTTAGTAATGATCGGCAAGATGTTATTAGCATAAAGCATATCTAAGAACTCTTCAGTTTGGGTATGTTCACTAAATTTCAGGAAATTTATATTCATATCTCCAAAGATGTAAATTTCGTGTCAATTGGGATTAATTGTTTAATTATATCATTTAGTTGGCGGCGAAACTGTTATAAATTACAAGTGGGATGCTTATAAATACAGCCTATTATCATCTTCTTTTTATGTTCACCAGTATCCATTTCTGCCCAGCAGGATTCAACTAGTGTTAAATCAAATTTAATGTCATGCCTCAATACAGCTTTAAGATCATTAGCTATGTATAAAGCAGCTCCGCCTGCATTTGTTGGCGAGTCCGTGTGAAAAAAATTATATCTGGGTCGTATTTGGATTTGGGATGAGATCGTAAAGGTCAAGATCATGGCGCCTATCAGGCCAGTTGCCAACCATAGCATTAAATTCCCTATCAGTTAAATCATAAAATGGTAAACAACTACTTACGTTTTCCTGGTAATTAGGCATATTTACCTCCGAAATTATACAAGTTGAAAGAAGTCCTTAAACTGATAACTAATTAATTAGACTGATCAAGAAACTCTTCGAATTCCTCAAGGGTTACAAAACATTTCGTAGTAGAGCTCTCCGATGTTTTGTTCTCTTGCCGGGTGGTAGGCTGCATATTCATAATGTCCACAGGTCCTGATGGTCGCTCGATTTCTTCTTTTGTGACATTCTTCAAAAGATGTACTATGTCGTCTGTGTTAACACTTTCGATGTCTGAGGTAATCCTTTTGGTGCCGTGAGCTTCGAATTCGATGACGTGACCTTGCTTATCTATAAGAGGCATCTGTGCTCCTACTTTGATGACTGACAGTTCGACTTTGGATCCTTTAAGTTTTTCTTGCATTGTTTTGGTGTTTGTGATAAAACAAAGTGATGCGGCGTTATCCCACATTATATTAGCTTCTCCTCTTTTGGTTTTAACTCTTTGTACTTGTAGCAAACAGGTGTCAATGTTTGTATTGTGGCATACGCTTGCTGAGGCTGAGGCTTGCTGAGGTGTTTCTTCCTCCTCGTGTATAGATGGATGGTGCTTTCTTGTGCAGCCGCCTACACCACAATCTTTCCTTTATTTGCATGTACACTGTCGATGACCGATATTTAGGCACGACCAACATGCTCGTTTATCTTTGATGATCGTCTTTTTCTCTTCAATTGGTTTGGCTAAATAGATTCTGCAGTCTGCTGTCCAGTGTCTTCCGTGTTCATGAATCAGACAGTTTGGTTTGGGTTCTTTGTTTACTTCTTCGAAGCCTTCTGTATAGTGCGATGTGCCTCTATAATGTTGGTTGTTGTTCGTCGTCCGAAGACAAGCACTGTCGTATTCAATAGCGCTCCTTTGATTTTGCAGAAATTCAAGAAGACTGGGGAACTTTTTTGATTTCTCGATGTGAAAACTAACCATTTCCGCCCATTTTCTTCTGAGGTCTGTTGATAAAGCTTTCTCTGTAATGCCGACCAAACTCGTTGTGGTAATTTCGGCTTCTAGACCGAGTCTTGAGAGGTCTCTGTATCCGTCTTCTACAAGAGTCACGAATTCGATAAAACGTTTATCTTCTCCTTCCTTAAGGGTTCTGAATCTACGTATGCTGTCAAGGATAATGTCTGCAATTATTGGCGGGATCTCCATACTTTTCGTCCAGTCTTCCCAGCATTTCTTGCACATCGTCGTCTATGCTCTTTACCAGGCTTTCGGGTTCTTTTCCAAGACAAGAGCGTAGCACATATGCGGCATCTATTGCACGAATTTGTGTCATGACTTGTTTGTTGAAATCTCTCTTAAACTGTGGGTAATGACGTAGTTCCTCATCAAACTGCGGCAATTTTACCTTTGCCAGTTTTTGAACGGGAGACGTCGCGTCAGATTCCTGTTTTACCTGCTTTTGTTCTTCTACGTTAGTATGTTTAACTACAATTTGTTCAACAATTTCGAAATAATATGTTTGGATTTTAGCGATCCATTGCATCTCAGATTCGGCTGTTTCAAAAGGCAATAGTTCGAACAGTCCAGCGTTAAAGGTTTTACAATCCTGAAATTGATCTTTTATTTGTTTCTGTAAGTCTCTTAATGCAAAAATGGGCATTTCGTTTGACTGCAGCGCGTGCGAAATACTTTCGTAAGAAGCTTCGAAAACCGCTCGCGCAGTGTTCCTTTTAACGTGTGCGTTATCAATGGCTTCTTGACGAGCCGCGTGCTCGCGTGTT
>NC_090892.1:36874761-36879761 GCF_036669925.1 Montipora capricornis
ATTCGCGTGACCCGTCTAATATAAGTGTTGTGTCATCGGCATACTGACTTAACTTAATTTCCACATTATTTACAGAGATTCCTAGTTTAATTCGGTTTGCAATAGATTTTGCTGCGATTTTGTAGTCAGTATTCAAAAGGGTAATAGGTCTCCAATTTTTGATGAAGTACAGTTCCGCATCTTTTTTTGGAATTAGTTTAATCACCCCTCGTCTTTGCGTCACTGAAAGGCAGCCAGAGTCTAAAGCATAGTTGAGTGCCGAAATTAAAAAAGGAGAAATGTCTTTCCAAAAAACTTTATAAAATTCGGCAGGAAGTCCATCTGTTCCTGGCGTTTTGTAGGACTCCATCTTCTTCAGGGCTTCGAGACATTCCGTTTGAGTTAAGGGGCCTTCACATAAAATTTGATCTTCATTCGACAAAGAAGTGGAGTTCACTACAGAGAAGAATTAGGACTCGAGGATGACCGCTTGTTATGACGTATAAAGGTTTTTGTAGAAAGCGGTACATTCAGATAAGATATCTCTATCTGTGGTGACGAAATCAGTGTCATTAATTTTTAATTGACTAATTGTTCCTTGTTTACAGTGCCTTTTTTCAAGATTTAGAAAGTATGCAGAGTTCCTTTCGCCCTCGTTGTACCATTGCGACTTTGACCTAATAATTGCACCTTTGGTCCGATACTCAAAGATGTTTTCCAGTTCTTTCTTTAAGGTAAAAATTCTTTCTGCAACAATATGGTATGAGGGGTTACCATTGCTTGAATTGTCTATATGTTTCTCTAAAAAAGCGATTTCGCGTTCCAACATTTCTTCGCGTTTTCTTGTTGTCACGTTTTTGTATGCAGCATAGGATATTGATTTCTCTCGCACCTTTAATTTGATCATCTCCCAGAGTAGGGCTGGGTTCACCGAGATGTCTTCTTTGTATTGGTTCACAGTGTTTTCAATTACTGTTTTAATTTCTTGGACATATCTCATTTCGCTTAGAAGAGACGTGTTCAATTTCCAAAAACCTTTGCCTCTAGGGTTCGAGTGTAAAGCTACATTAAGAGTAATCATCGAATGATCCGTTTTGAAGCCAGGAAGAATATCTGCATGGGTCACATCACATAAGGATGATTCACTGACTAGAAAAAAATCAAGTCGACAGTGTATGACTGGTTGGTTTTGTCGCCAAGTATATCTCTTGGTCTCCGGGTTGAAAAGTCTCCAAATATCAATCAAACCAAGATTTTCAGAGAAGTCTTGAATCACTTTTAAGGCATTCTTGTGTGTTCTGGCAAGGCCACCCCTCTTATCCTTTTCAACTTCAAGAACTAAGTTAAAGTCCCCACCAATTATAATTTCCTCACATTTAAAGTTTGATAAATGATCGAAGAAAACCTGAAAGAAGTTTGGATCGTCTTCATTCGGAGCGTAGATGTTAGCCACAGTCAGACGCTTGCTATCAGCAACGATATCACATATTAAAAAGCGACCATTCGGATCCGAGAAAACCTTGTGGATCTGACAATTGAAGTTATTGTTGAAAAGAATACCAACCCCTGCTTTGTTGCTGCTGCAGCAGCTGAAGAGCGCTTTATATCCCCACTCACAAGTCCATTTATCAGTAGTTTCTTGAGAACAATGGACCTCTTGCAGCATATAAATAGATTTCTTTTTTACTCTCAGCCAGTTAAACACCTCTTTTCTTTTGGCATTGTTTCCCAATCCCCTGACATTAAGGGAAACTATTTTCAAATCTGTTGTATTGTGAGTGATGAAAGAAACGGAGTTGACGGTTTTGCATTTTCACAATAAAAGATATCTAAATGACCACATGCCTTCAAGCTATTGTTGATGAGATAGATTGCTATGCCCTGGAGACAGTACAACGAAAACACACACAAATTGAATAAAATTACTAAAAGACTTTTGGTTGAGAAATTAGGCATCTTGCTACAGTAAACAAGAGAAAAAGCCTGTAGCTCTGATAGACTATTTAAGCTGTCGACCGCCTCTAATTAGTTAAACGCATATTGGCAATAAAAAAAAAAAGAAACTGCGAAACCTTTGAAGAAATTTGCAGGTCAATCTGAACAAAGTTATTTTATGTGGGTTAGACAGTAAATTTTTGCCCGACGGGCCACAATTTACCTTTAATATACAGTTTGTCTGGTTGCGACTGGCTGAAGGAGGCAGCAACTCCCTTTCGTCTGGCATCTTTAAAAGCATCCATCTGTACTTTTCTTCGGGTAATGATATCCCTGGGAAGGTCTCGGAACATTTGGAAGTTAGTGCCTTTAAGTCGGTGACCAAGTTTAAAGATCTGCTCACAGTCTTTGTACCTGAGGAAACGGGCTAGAATAGGACGCGGATTTCCATCTTTGCTTTTACCGATCCGATGTACTCGCTGGATTTCTACGCTCCTTGCATCCCTGTAACCGAGATCCCGTTCCAAAAAATTTCGAAGAACTTCTTCGGTGTTTTCACCAAAGCGGTCGCCTATTTCTGTCGATTCTACTATGTTGGTGAATTTAATATTCTCCCGGCGAGAGTAGGCTTCTAAGTAAAGATTTTTAGTGTGGACCTCCTCTAGCAGAACCTCAGTTTTCTGGCATTTTGTCGTCAGCTCTGCTAATTGAGTTTCGTAGAGTCGATGCGCTTTCTCCGCAGCTTCTGTCTTTTCCTTCAGTTGTTGTCCGGTAAAGTTGATTCCTTCTTTTAGGTCGTCAATATCTTTATTCGTTGTTGTTTGGAGATCTTCTAGCCTTTGGGTTCGTTTCTCTAAGTTCTCGAGATTGGCTTCAATCTTCTTCACGGCTGATTCTATTGAATCAAGCTTTTCCAGTTTTGCTAGGATTGCTTGCAGAGTTGCACCAACATCTTGTGTCATACTGAGAGCTGTCATTATTTCGTCTTCGTGGTGCGTTGGCGAGGAGTACTGCTTGGTTTTTTTTATTTCCGGCGAAAGACTTGACTCGTCGGAGGAAGCTGAAGATCTGGTTTTTCTTTTGCTGAGAAATTGACCAAAATAAACGGCCATTTGCCAAAATAGGGCAGAAAAATGGGCGGGCGACAGCTACGCACGTCTTTATGCTGCCATTACTCGACCCAGTCTCAGTAGTTCCTGGATTTGCGGAACTTGCCCGAGCGCCAACTTCTCCGCTCGAGTGGCATGACTTTGCAGCTGATTCAGGGCCCGCTTTGGGGTCTGTTGACTTCGCTTTTAGCTTTTTAGTAGAGGTCGCTTTTGTCATCTCTGTGTCTGTGCTATTTCTCTCCGCAGCAGAGTTTTTATCAATTGACTTGGAATGGAGCGCGAGATTACTCGCATGTTGCGCCGACACTGTCTCTGTAAACACTTCAGACTTCGCTTCTTATTTCGGCATGGTTTGCGACTAGCACTAAAACAAACACTCAGACAACCTTGAGGATTACCTACCAGTTGTCCTTCCGAATATTAAAGAATTACAGTTCGTACATACGTACAAACAACCTTCCTCAAGCGGAGCTAGCCGCGCATTGAAAGCCGAGCTTGCTTACGCAATCTCACGTGATCTCCGAATGACGTAAAGGTGAGGTAGAATTTCATATGGAATTACAAAACCCCGAAGATTAAAAAAACCACTTTGATAAAAGACAAGAAAAACGGAGGCCTAAATATGATAGACTTTTCTTTGTTTGAAAGAGCATTAAAAATATGTTGGGTAAAACGTTTCTGCTCAGAAGGTAATCAACCGTGGAAGATCATTCCTTTACGTCTGCTCTCTAATGTAGGCGGAACACTACTGTTTTATTGCAATTACAACGTTGAATATTTGGCTTTAAATGTAAACTGCCGGCTTTTTATAATGAAATAATTCTACATTAGCAAGAAATTAATAACGTGATTCCTAAAAAAAAAGAAAGACGTACTTGATCAGATTATTTGGAACAATAATTTTATAAAAATCAATGACGCGTCCGTGTACTTTGAAAGTTGGCATCAAGTTGGTGTTACTAAGCTCTCGAGCCTTGTTGGTGAAAACAAAACCCGACTGCAATAGCAGTCCTGCGAGCGACCTCAGGCGGTACTATTGCAGGAAAACAGCTTTCTAAACGAACGCTTCCACACCACTGTGGCCACGGCTTCGACGGTTGCTAACGAAGTGAGCCTTACCGGGGTGGCAGACCGTAGTTTTGTCAACCGCAAATTTCTTTATTCCCCCGGGTCCAGACATGACATTGACTCAGTCGTGTCGTCCAATCACTGTCATGCCTCCTTCCTGTTGACAAAATTCAAAATCACATTCCGGAAGCCGGAAAGCGTTCAAAGATGCGGGAATGAAAGCCGTAGTGAACAAACTTCTGCGTATTCATGCCGCTTTTACTAGTTAATAGCACTTGTTCGTAGTAGGCTCATCGCGATCGTAACTGTATTTATCAAGTCTTCAAGAAATTAACATTACTTATGCAAGTAAAGCCGGTAAGGCTCAGTTCGTTATTAACCGTCGAAGCAGTGGCCATCGTGGTGTGGAAGCGTACGTTTAGAAAGCTGTTTTACTGGAAAAGTACCGCCTGAGGTCGCTCGCAGGACTGCTATTGCGTTGATGGTGGGTTGAGATGAAAGTTCAATCTTTGTCAATTGATTGTGATGTGGAATTGTGACCGTGGGAACATTTTATCTAGGAATATTTGACTCAAATTGATGGTACCAGAGAATTAAGTTTCCAGCCTTGGGATTTAATTATAACCGTTGTTGACAACCACGAAATTGAGAAATGGCTCAAATCGCGTCGGATCTGGAAAATAACCTCAAGTTCATAAAACGTTTTACAACATGCGCTGTGTCGTTATGTTTTTAACCGCAGTTTGTTTGTTATTTTTACTCAAGTTGAAATGGCCGAAGAATAAGAGTGTCTACGATGATGTTACCCACTTTGGCAATAAGGTTAGGCTTTTTAATTGAGAATTTTTTCATATAATTATCTTCTTTTTATCGGGATACAACAGACTGAGCTTGGGGTGCCTGTGCCGG
>NC_090892.1:36887261-36889761 GCF_036669925.1 Montipora capricornis
CTTCAGATTTCTTCGGAATTCTCCTTCTCTGACACTTCCAGATGCCCATTCAGCACCTTTTGATGAATCTTTCCATTAATTTTCTCCTGTCCGTGTCGGTCGGCCAGTTAGCCATTCAGTCATATCATTAATATGTTATGAGGCGAGTTGACTCATTTACTTACTGAATATCTTTGTTTTTAAATTTTTGTCATTCAACATACCGTCTTCATCAGTTGAAATGACGAGTTTTTCACTCCTAGTACCGTTTCTAAAGTTGTTGTAAGCACTTAAACAGCAACTATAATTGCTGTATTTTTCAAGTTCTCTGAAGACGCAGCTATGATTGCCGAGGGGCAAATCCATGATTCTTCCCTCAGAGCAGTTGACAAGATGGCAAGCTACGTGAAACCCAAGGAGTATATCACTTATTGAGGACTTTGGAACATCTCCCCGAATCACGTGAATGCTTGTGGAGCTTAAGTTGTGACCGTCAAAGTTAAAGGTGGACTGCATGGCACTGATGGATCAAATGGAGGAAAGCGCGTCGTTATTAATCAGATATATCCAATTCATTTTAGGAAGGATATAACCCAGGAGGAAGATCGCCGTTCCTTAAGTAAAGCTTGCGTTACTAGAGTTGTGTAACTATAACCGCACTTCCTTAAAAAGCTGAAAGCATTTGTTTGCCCACGATCGGCACAAATCACCACACAGCACGAACTTCTTTAATTGCCATAAATTCAGTCTACTCACCCTCTTTTGCACATCTGGGTATCCCACAATAATCCCATTCCACGGTCTAATTTGTGGTGAAACACCATGGCCCACCCAAGGCAAGGCCCCCTGGATTGCGACACAAATCGGTACAATTTTTGATTTCCTCATAAATCGATCCCGTGATGCCGTATTCACGAGAAGATGTGGCATTCCACGACTGACACTTGTACTCGGACACCGTGGTGCTCTTGTTCCCATGGTAACCTCGTCCGTCTCAATAGAAACACCGTAACAAGGATAAATGATCCTTATAACTTCAGTTATCTCTAACAGAGACGTTAAAGAAAAGAAGTCACGCGACGAACTGTTGCAATAGCCCTTTTCGCAGTTTTTCTTTTGTGACCACTGCGCATGCGCAGTAGTGTTTCTTGTCGTGTGTATTTTTCCGAAAATATGTATGTAACAATAGAATACACTTCGGAGCCAATGCGCATACAAAGAGTACTGGACTTTGTAAACAGTACGATGATTTGCCGATAGTTCGCGAGGACGAACGAAATGTTCGGGTGCCTCCTGTTCGCAGATGATGATTTGTGAAGAATAAAGTTCTGTGATTTGAGATGAGTTTTTAAATCTTACAAGAGTTACTTCTCGCAGCTTTCACGTTTTGTTTCTAATCGACCATCCGAACCTGTTTAAGCGTTTAATGAAGCCGTTGAAGAAACGGAAAGCCCTTTGAGGGAAAACATTTGTTGGAATATTTAGCCTGTTATAAACGAGAATAAAGCTTTGAAGTAGCGCGTGATTGTCAAACTAAAGATGGTTTCACGGTGAGATCATCAAATTGGCAAGGTTCTCTGAATTTTTATCTATAGGCAGCTGAAGATGACCTAGAAATAAATCTTTTTTCAAGTTTACAGTTCCGTGACGTCTTTCGTTTCGAGAGTACAGCATTTTAAATTTCCTCAGTGCCACCTTATGTGAAACCGTGATACCAAGCTGTTTGATTGAAAAAATGTCTATCCGAATCTCAGCAGTTTGTACCTTTCACCGTGAAGAACATTAGGATATGTATTCATACACATGTATTCATTTCATGAGCGAAATGTAAGCCCTTTCATGGCAAAGTGAAGTCCAGGCCCCAGTTGTTCAAACGATGGATAACGCTATCCGCCGAATAAATCACTATCCACTGGATAACTCAATTGGTTTTGCTGGTGTTTATCCTCTGGATAGTGATTTATTAGCGCTATCCATCGTTTGAACGATTGGGGCCAGATGTTGGAGCACTTTGATCCACCTACGCAAAATTCAGTTATAAAGTTGCTTGCAACGCCCCGACAAATAGCTTAGAAACGATGAACCGCACAGGAGAGGTCGTTTCTAAATTAGTTTCCTGCAACATTCCAAGTTATTGGCCTTTTTCATCGAACGTTTCCAATTTATTATTTTTGTTTTTTGTTTTTGTTGTTGCGAGACAATAAAAATGATCTACTGCACCCGAAATTTTCAGTGGTCGAGAAACTGTCGATATGAAAGCTGTGGTGAATCAATTCCCAGAGTTCAGCTTCCCCTATTCACATAACAGAATAATCTACCTCTTCCATATTTTCCCCTTGCACATTTCCGTAGTAGTCGCATGCGCCTCTTGGGCGCCTGTTTTTCTCATTTGCATTACAATATAATCTAGCATGTATGTGAGGCAATTTCGGGCAATTTTGTAGTTTAACCCGAAATTGCCCCGCACCACGTCAGATTAATACATTTTAATGCAAATGAAACAAAATAACCGTGAAAAGAG
>NC_090892.1:36897261-36902261 GCF_036669925.1 Montipora capricornis
TTTGCTTAACAATGTACCGAGGTCATCCACATTTCACCGTATGACCAGAAGATCACTTGCTCGTAAACAGAAATATAGGAGCTGCCTCAGGTATGCGTTAGTAAGCACGTGGTATGTAGAACTTTTCCAAAAGCGTGGATGAACAGGTAAATGCAAAATGAAAGTTAAAGGTACAATTTATAAAAAAAATGTTGTTGTTGTTTCGTTTTCTCAGAAACGAAAAATATTTATTTTGAATTCAGGGTGAACAATTACACAGTGAGTTAGAGTGGCCAATAAAAACAGAGTTTGTAATTGGAAATATAAACATCTGAGAGATACAAAAACAAACACGTGAATCTGAAGTATTGCAAATCATAAT
This sequence comes from Montipora capricornis, assembly GCF_036669925.1. Taxonomy (NCBI): domain Eukaryota; kingdom Metazoa; phylum Cnidaria; class Anthozoa; order Scleractinia; family Acroporidae; genus Montipora; species Montipora capricornis. Next base: position 36,897,623 of record NC_090892.1, read on the forward strand.
GCTGAAAAACTCAAAAGCAAAGCAAATGGGTCATGCGGCAAAGGACGTTTTGAGTGTCTGAATGATTTTGAGTTAGATTAAAGCGACATTTTGATAAAATTCCCAAGTTATCCCTTTTCGTGTTAATTAGTAATGTAAACAAGTCTTAGTAAGTGAGGGATTGTAAAGCTAGTAATTGCCATGGTTCATATGTAACAGATGCAATAGAAGATCCACGGAAAACGGAATTTGAAATTTTATGCAAGGGTACCACTTAGGTGTTTTTTCTATCGGCACGAAGGTCCCTTTGTTGTCTTAGCATTAACCCCTTAGTTTACAGAAGTGAATAAACCGCGGCTCATCAGACAAGCAGCCGCGCCATTCCCGCACAAAGGAATGTTAGGAAAAGTGTCTTTTTCAGTAAAAAAGAGTATTGTTTGTTTTCTTTGCATGCAACATCAGGTTGGAATGAATGTTTTGGAAACCCATCTTAGGGGGTATTTACATGAGACCGGGACGAACTCAGATCGACATGAACTTGTACCGGTATGAATGTTTGCAGCCGTTTACATGAAACCGGGATGAAATGCTTGGTGCCTGGTTTCGGGATGAAACGATATGTTTTTTTAATAAATATATCGCTGACCCAAAAGCAAATAAAGTTTGACATTTTTGTTGCTGAAAAAATCTGCGGTCATGTTTACTAGTATCTCTTCTCGGTACATCAACATACACGAAGTCAGACCGGTCTGCCGTTCAGTGTCTTGCCGGTCTCATGTAAACGCAAAAAAAGAAATGTACGTTGGAGGCCGATACGAATGCATGTCGGTCTAAGTCCCCGTGTACGTTTCACATAATAGCCCTCTTTCACGATAGCCGCCATGTTGGTTTTCAAATTGTCATGCAAATTAGCCATGTGTTATGCTGGGGGACAAACATTGGAATAAAGGCAAATTGCGGAAAATCGGCTCGTTGAAATATTGAATTAACATTGCTAAAAGTACATTTTAGAATTCAGTACCTTTTATAATAAGTTTACATCTTTTGATTGTCTCCGACATTTTTACTTTCTACTTCGTTATCTGCTAATTTTTCAGTAAAAAAAATCGAAGTAACTTGTGTAAGCATTCTATTTTACTACTAAGGTGATAAACATTCGTTCAATGAACATGAAACAAATCATCTGTGTGGCTAAGATGTTTGTTATAACCTCTCAAAGTTGTGTTGTTTGCCCCCACTACGAGTAGCTAATTTGCATGATAATAGCAAATCCAACATGGCGGCTATCGTGAATAAGGTCTATTCTCCCGGTATTGCTAAGAAAAAGTAGAAGATAATTTAAAAGACACCTTGAACACTGCGACCTGTGAAGCGGACGATGGACTAATCCTTGAACTTTAGAGGAAAAGTCGGCTATATAGGCTTCGGAAGAAGCAGTGGCAACTCCCACCCCTTTTTAGAATTTAAAAGGAAAGTTTACTTCCAGGTTGACCAACCTGTTTCGCGAGAGTCAGCGGCCATACTGGTCCATTTGAGGTGTTACCACATGACTGATAATTTTATTGACAAAATCTACGGTGTTTTTGTGTTCCCATCCCATGGTGAGATGAAAAACTATGGGAAGGAGTCGGTTCTTACCTCGTATCTCATCAGTGTGGTAACAGTTGCTTGATTCATTCCCATATAGTAGAGTTGTACAGTCTATGATGTCGAAGCTTTAGAAAAACCCCATTTCGCTTTTTGTCGGTTAAGATTGAATCCTTTGTCACACAACCTTAAAAACATTTCCCTGCAAACTGCCTTAGGTGGTACGAAGGAATCGATGTAACATCGTTGAAAGTAGTGGTGACAGTACATATCATTGACCACTGCAATGCACCTTGGATGTAAGGATTCGGGCTGCCAAAATTTGACTACCAGCTTCTCAAAAATCCATAGCGCCTTTCCCCTTTCTTTCGGCTCTTCCATTTCACTCCCATTCACCTGTGAGTTACCAAGGATGGCTTTGCAATGGTCCTCAGGGAATAGCACATCATATGCCTTGCAAACTGTTTCGTCTTGCCAGCGGCGTGGGATCTAACGAAAGGAAAAGTTAGAAATGCAGTTGCGAAAGAAACCTGAAAAAAAATCCTGCCTTGAACGGAATTTGGACCTGTGTCATTGCCCTGCTTACCAACTACCATCTTAACAAAGCTATCTCGGAGCTGGTCAAGTGTGATCGCGCTCGAGTTCACAATGAGAATGCATCCCTCCATGGAATTTGCTCTGGCCTGTATTGTGATTGGTAGTGAGAAAAGAAATGTCATTGATACTTTTTAGACAACGAATCACAACACAGACCAGAGCATCACTACATTCTTTTGAATTTCTAGCCGTCGCGTGACTCTGACGATGACTTTGTGCCAGGTTGTCGAAACGTCAGTTGCTGCCGCCAGTCCTTCTCAGGACGACTTTAACCCAGACGATCAAATTCCATCGAGGTATGTAACTTCCGGATTCAAACCATTTTCAAAGAGAAGCAAGATAGAAAACATTTAGAGATGTCAACCGCTCGGTCACGAGGTCAAATCTTGACAAACCCGACTTTTTTTAGTCTTCTTTGGCAACTGCAGTAGATGCTCATTTAAATTGTGTTCACTTCAGATAAAAGATTGCTTTTCATCCTATGTTCAGTGTATTTGCGACTAAAATACTCATCGAACGTGACAACTTAAGAGAAATACAAAGGGTAGTCTTTTATCCAAGACTTGCCAATATTGCGTCACACTAAATGGTGTGACGCTACCAATAACGACGGTATAATGACTAAATGATACTCCCGCATGTTTGTTTTTATAGCTACAGTTTTGAAGAAAATTTTCATCAATCCAGTCCCATGCCAGTTATCCGGCATTGACGTGGGAAAAGAAAAGAAAAAGGGAAGGTTGATACAAGAGTCCATTATCCAAGACTCTTGGTTGATACCACTATCGTCCAAGGCGAAGGAAAAGTTCTGATGATATGGGTGATGCCTTTGGCGCAAGCATTCCTGCAAAATGTGAGTGAAACAATGCAAGTTTCGTTCGCCTAGAATTATTGGGTTACATGTATGCAGTTAAGAGAAGTATCGCTTAAATCGACAAGAGTAAGAAATTTTTGGTCCATTCTGTTAAAAGACTGCACTTCAAGTCTCCTTTGGCACTCTCTTCTCGCAGGTACAAGGGAATATCGATCATATAAGCTTAAGTCCACGTTACGAGAAGCCGCCGGACCGAAATAATAACAATAATAATAATAATAATAATAATAATAATCATCATCATCATCATCATCATAGAAATAATTATAATAATGATAATAAAATCAATTGAGAAAATCACAAAAAAAGGAAAGAGGAATCGTGCACAGTGGATGAAAGAATGCGGAACAGTTTCGATTGCATGCCTAGCATCATACATGGAGAAGGAGAAATAAAAAGTGAGAAAATTAAAGCGAGGTTACAAGGGCAATGTAAAACAGGAAGAGGCAAGAAAACTGAACAAAAAGTTTCATTTGGATGCTGGTCGAGTTCACTCGAACTTGAAGAAGATCATTCAGAAACAGGAGGGGTGTCAGAATCATATCTATGATGCGGGCATAAGGGATAATGGCAATGGTGAGACGCTGTTTGGAAGTGTGGAAGAGACGACGGAGTTTTGGAAGTCTTTATGGGAGGCTGAAGGGACTGAAGACACTTCAGCCAAGTGGATTGAGGAAATTCGAAGCTCAATAAATGAAAGGGTTCCTGAACCGTCTGATGAGGTTTTTGAGCTGAGTACAGAGCAGGCGAACAGTTTGATGACGAAGTAACGGAATTGGAGCGCGCCAGACACAGACCGAATTTTCAACTTCTGGTGGAAAAACGTGAACGCTTTTCGTGAGGGTGTTACTAAGTCTTTCAAGCTATAGTATGTAGTGATCAGGAGGTGCCGTTCTGGTTTACAGAGGGGAAGACTTCGCTGATTCCAAAATCGGGCGAATTTTTAAATGAAAACCAAAAGCCAATCACTTGTCTTAACACCATATACAAGTGGTTCACGTCCTGTCTCTTGAAACCAGTAGATAAACATCTAAATGAGAACGGGCTGATGCAAGGAGAGCAGCGCGACGCCAAGGAGCATTTTAGTGGGACAACTGATAAACTACTCATACACCGTATGCTTTATCTGGACAGCCACAGGGGGCGTCGCAATCTGAGTATGACATGGATAGACGTGAGAAAAGCGTATGACTCCGTGGATCACCGATGGTTGGACCAAATGTTTCCTTTGCATCGTTTTCCCTGGTGGATAGGTGGTGTGATTATGATACTAAGCGCCAAGTGGAACACAACGATTGCTGTGAGAACTGTGAATGGGCTGGAAACGTCAGACCCAATAAGGTTCAATAAGGGCCTTCCCCAAGGCGACGCCCTGTGTCCGAGGCTGTTCACGCTAAGTATCAATCTCCTGGCGTGGATGTTCTGAGCGTCTGAAGGCTATCAACTCTCAAGACCTATTAGCCAAAAGGTCACGGATCTTCTGAATATCGACGATCTAAATATATACGCATCTTCACAAGGCAAGCTTAAAGTTGTGACAAGTGATGCGAGAATGGCAATGAAAGATATCGGGCTTGCGTGGAACGAGCGAAAGTGCGCGAT
>NC_090892.1:36907261-36912261 GCF_036669925.1 Montipora capricornis
AATTCATGATGGCATAAACAGAGGATACCCGTGAAGTAACTGCAACGTTTAATGATAGAAGATATCTAAAGCATGGACAGGATTCTTCTATAGAGACCTCAAGTTTATTATCCAGTTCCCAAGATCAATTTCCTTAATATATAGTGTATCCCTAATACACTATGATAATGTAGCTCTAATAAGGAGCACTAAGTAAGAACAAATCCAGATGGATGTCGACGATAATGAATGATTTACAGAAAGAAATCCGCACCGACGGAGAAAGGGTCCTTCTGCAGATACCGGAAAGCATGGTGTCTTTGGTCATTTGGGATTAATCTTTATTTGGAGTTGTTTTGTTTTCTGTCTTTTGCTTCTTTTGTTTTACGTAATTTCTGCTCCAGTACTTGCAGAAGCTGCCCGGAGAAATGGAGGTTTCCTATCATTCGAAACCTCCGTGTCTGTGCGCGGTGCATCTGGGTAGACAGAGAGTCTTCAAGTATAGTTTTTTCGATAGGGTAGTATAAAGGAATGGAAAGAATTACCGGCTTAGTTCTAAATCTGCGATGTTTTACGAAGAGTCGTTTTACTTTGTACTGTATGTAACAGGATTTTTGAAAAATATACTAATGGCTTAGTTACAGCGCTCCAAGCTGCGACCGTATTGGTGACCATGGCGAGTCGAAAAAAAAATTGGCGACCAAAACTGTCAGGAGTTTCCTGGTTATTTGATTTGTTTTAATTCACATCCATTCATAAAAACTTACGCCCACAAAAGTCTTTCGCAATTTCTTTTACTCTTTATACAGTTTAAAAACATTTCGTTCCTCAACTGTTCGCTCGGTATCGTGAAATCGGGGTAACGGCCATTTTGATAAACAGGAAGATGGGAAACTAGGACTGGCAAACTTCGCACCGCCGTTGCGCGGACATCATTCAGGGACCGGGTCAGAACTGGCCGTAAATGAGACAGAGTAAGGTTAGTAATAACCGAAGGTTGTAATAAATGCCATGTGAGCTTCAAAGTTTAGGCCAGTTCTTACCATTACACACAAACGGACAGGTCTGGTCTGGTTTTGCAGGAACAGGTAAGCATGTGAGACATTTTTAGGTAGTTTTAAAAACAATAGGGGAGATTCAGATGCACTGTTTTTGTTTGACCTTCCTAAATATTTTCAGTTATCAATAGTGCAGAATAACCTTGATTTTTATCACTGACAGAATTCAGCAGAATTCCATGGACAATAAATGAAACTCGACATAGAAACAGATTCAGAATTGTGATGATATAGGTTCTACTAAGTGTTGAAAGCTTGAAAAAAGTATTTCATCCTCACTTGATCCCATTTTCAAACCTTTAAAAGACTTGTAAAGTGAATTCACATAATCGATGAAAATTTTTTCTCACTCATCACACTGAAACGATGACAAATGACAAGTATTCGCTTGTAATCCGAGCTAAAAAAATGTAAAATAAACTAAATGTTTGTTGGTTAGAAACAAATATTCTTTGAACAAACCGAAAAGGGTCCAAAGGTTACTGAGCAATGAGAATCCTCTGTTCCCACAGATCGGTAAACAATCTTGTTACATGACACCCCAGCAGTTTTGTTGAATCACAATTGTTTCATGTTTAATTGGGCGTAATTGCTTCCTACATGAGCTAGCGTATAAACGGAGTTAACAGGGGCATCGATCCAACAACGGAATCTGTTCAAAAGCCTGTTTGGTAAATTTAGAGCCAGCTTAAAAATATTTATCTGTTCCGATTTATCGAGGCAACTTTGGTCGTCTCGAAAGTTTCAGGGAGTGGCGTTCCCAAAGTTTTATATGTAGGTATCTTGATGATTCATGTCGAAGGTTCGAGGACACACATTCTAGGGGGCGTTTTTTTCTTTAGATAAGCTATATAAACAAGTGGGGAAGCAACAATGTTCAAAAGACCATTTCCGTGGGATTTAATATTGCTATTTTTTTAAGAACAATGAAGTAAGTTTTTCGCCACATCCTTTAGCCCAGAAGCATTGCCTTGTTAAGTAGTGTTTGATTCAGTTACGGCAGTTGTGGGATGTATTAACATTCGTGACGTTTGTTTATGGCATGATTTCCTTCCTTTTATAAGAACGTCAACTATCTTTGGTTTATTATGGTCAGCAGTTTTCTGTTTATTTAATACCGAGATTAAGCATCACGTCATACGGCAAACGGCAAAGTTCAGACTAAAATTTGCTTTTTGGCAAAAACGGAAGAAACTCGTTCAATATGAGCTCATTTCTTGCGTGTTAGCAGCAGGTATCAAGTGACTTTGCGAAAGAGAGAGACGACGGCGTTTGCCGTTTCACGTTATTATTATTATCATCATCATCATCATCATCATCATCATCATCATCATCATCATTATTATTATTATTATTATTATTATTATTATTATTATTATTATTATTATTATTATTGAGCACAGGGTTTTTCCCTGGGTGGAATATCCAGTCAAGTGTCATCCCGAGACCTCAGACTTCCAGCACTTTTCTGAGGATACATGCCGATCCGAGGAGTGCTGACTTTTGCATCGTTCTTGTTCGGTCCTTAATTCCTAGTTGCTCCAAGTGGCCTGTCAGCTTCTTTGACACTGAACCCAATCCACCTACTACCACTGGCACCACTTTTGTCCTTGATTTCCACATCCTTTTCATCTCTTTTACCAGGTGTTGGTACTTTTCATACTTTTTAGTTTCTTTTTGCCGTACGTTGCTATCTCCGGGAACAGCTATGTCCACAATGATTGTTTCCTTTGCCTTCTTTTTCTGAATTACAATGTCTGGCCTCGAGCTCCTGTGATGGATTTCACGGTCTGTTTGGATGGTAAAGTTCCACAACAGTTTTACTTCCTCATTCTCTTCTATGCTTTTGGGGGAATGCTCATAGCATTTGTCACTCAACTCCATATTCCTTGCACAACTCCCAGTGTATGACCCGCCCAACAACATCATGTCTCTTTTTATATTCTGTCTGCGCACGCTTGTGGCAACTACACAAAGTATGCTGCACAGTTTCATCGTGACTATCACACATTCTGGATTTGGATGATACATTTTGGTTTTCGATTCTGGCTTTTACGGTGTTTGTTCTTAGTGCCTGGTCTTGCGCTGCAAAAATAAGCCCTTTTGTCTCCTTCTTCGGTTCACCAGTTCTTATCCAATTCCAGGAAATACCAGATAGGTCCTCTGTCTCTCTCTTGTACTGGCCATGCAGCTGCTTTCCAGACCATTCCTCAATTCTTTCCTCTTTATCCTTTCCTTATACTCCTTTGGTGTTTCAATTTCATCGACATTCTTCCTCTCCCATGCAGCCTTCAACAAACGTTCCTGGCTCTGGCTGATGTAGACATTTATATTTCTTTCTTCAGTATTTATGGCGTTTTCAACACTAATTAGTCCACGCCCTCCTTCTCTTCTTGGTAAGTACAGACGGCTTATGTTGGACCTGGGATGAAGAGCGTTATGGATGGTTAATAGTTTCCGGGTCTTACGATCCAATTCAAGCTCATTCTTTGTCCAGTTTACAACCCCCCATTGTACCGAAGTAGAGATACAGCCCAGCTGTTAATAGCCTTTATAACATTACCAGCATTTAGCTTTGAGGACAAAGTTTTCTTCACTCTCTTAATATACTCCTTCTTCATACTTCTCTTCCCTTCGTCGTGCATATTGTCATCGGCCTTCAACATCCCAGATATTTATAACCTTCCACATCATCTCCAATACTTCGGATAATTCTTCCATCAGGCAATCTTATACCCTCTGACTTATCCAGCTTGCCTCTTTTCATTACTATCATTGCGCACTTCTCGATTCCAAAATCCACACCAATGTCACTGCTGAACACCCGGACAGTATGTACAAGTGAGTTAATCTCCTTCTCATTTCTTCCACATAATTTCAAGTCATCCATAAACAGTAAATGGATTATCTTGCCCTCTTTCTTATTGAGTTGGTAGCCTGCTGCTGATTCGTTCAGTACACTGCTGAGAGGTAGCATTGCAATCACAAATAACAAAGGGGATAAGGAATCCCCCTGGAATATTCCTCTTCTGATGGGCACTTCACCAAGGTCCTTACCACATGCCGTTAGTTGTGTATTCCAGGACTCCATGCTTTCCCTCATTAGCCGTTTGTTGTTATCTGCATCCCCTACAAGATCAAGTGTTTCCAATATCCAGGAATGGGGGACAAAATCATAAGCCTTCCAAGCAATTGCTAAGTTGGTTTTTCCTCTGCTTGCAGTCACGAAGTATTGCTCTATCTATAACCAGTTGGTCCTTTGTTCCTTTGCTTTCCTTTCGGCAACCTTTGTGCTCATCTGGTAACAATGAGCTCTGGTGGAGATGTTGGTACAAACCCTCTGCTATGATCCCTGTGAGTGCTTTCCAGGTTATTGGTAAGCATGTTATTGGCCGGTAGTTTTCTACAGCATTCTCTTTCGCCTTGTCTTTGATCAGCAGAACAGCTCGTCCCTTTGTCATCCATTCGGGAATGCCCCTGCCATCAAGGCATCCTTGCAGCTGCAACGCCATCCGTTCATGTAGGTTCTTCATACAGTAGCCTGTTGGTTTCTGAGATGTCTTTAGTTTGTATTTGGGCAGCTACTTCTTCTACAACCTGGAGCTCCTCTCTTATCCTTCGCTTTCCAATTCCCTTCAAAGCTGGTACTTTTCTTTGGTCTTGACTCAGTCTGATTTCTTTCAGTCTTTTCCAAATCACCCGTTGGTCTTCAGGCATTTGCCGAGGTGCTTCATCACACCGTTTACCCTGTACCTGGGCTTCTTCCGTAGTCTGTGAATCCATCTCCTTTGCATTCTCGACAGGTAATTCATGCTCCTTACCAGTGTTAGCTTCCTCTACAACAGCTGTCCCACTTTGTTCATCACAATTTCTATGCTTGTTCCTCTTGATCTTTTCTAACTCAACAGTTGTGAACCATCTACTTTTCAAGATAGTACGGGCCTGGTCTGCAAGCCTCTGTTA
>NC_090892.1:36917261-36934761 GCF_036669925.1 Montipora capricornis
CACTATTAGAACTATTGACCGAAACACTTGATAACTGCGGGCGTTTGTGGTCATTGATTTCCATTACAGTCATGTCTTCATCTAACTCCAGACTCTCATTCACTGTCACATGAGCGTCGTTAGGGTCATTATCCAAAGGCTCACTATAAATTTCGAAGGTTGAGTGTCTTCGGTCACTACGAAGAAACCAGAAGCTCGTTGGTTGATTTGCTTCTGGCTACAGAAAGCTACAATGGCGGTCGTAAGATAAAATAATGTCAACATGACAATGATTCGAAGTCCAAAATTTGGCAACTGTAGATGAAACTCATGCAATCAATTATTATAGGAATAAATGCGTCATGTCTCGTCTTAATTCTGTTTTGTGATCTTGTGTCAATTCGAAAAACAATAATTGACAATTAATTTTCAATTTTAAGAGTTTTTATTCTGTATGATAATTAACTCTGAATACAATGATCACAGTCTCAGTAGTAGACATGCAATACAAAAGAAGGAATTAATCTCATTTCTAGATCTGGATCACTGATATCATTTTCGTCTTTATCAGGGTTGCAGTCAACCACATCCTTAGCTTTTTCAATAGACCCACTGCAATCCACATTCCGGTTGTCTCTGGTATCGTGCTGGAGAAAGGCAAACATGTTCCTCTGCAAGGTCTTCTTTTTTCTTTCCGCTAAATCCTTTCTAGAACAGGCGTCATAATGCTCGAAAGTAGCACCAAAAGGGGAAAATGTTAGACACGCTGTTGGATAACAACAACATTTATACCCACAACTGAAAAGCGACTTCAAGTTGATGTGGGCACCCTGAATTTGTTTTTCAGCCAAGTGGCCGGTCAAGGCAGTCTGGTTGTTCTTCCTACTTCATTGTAGGTAAAATATTTACCTACCGTCAAAATTGCAAACTTACATTTTGGGTATATTTGGGTATATAGTTATTTTAGTTTTCTAACCATTAAGTTAAGATAGTTAGAAATGCAGGATGCAAACATTCATAATGGTAACAAAGTGTTTTTGAAAACGAACTGGGCAAATAAATTAATGTAAATTTGCATTCCATCAGACGGCGTTTACTGACTTGATTTACTTTCTTTGAAGTACTTTACTATTTTATGTGCACTTCTGTCCATTGCTAGTTTCTTCGCTTGTTTACAAATTCCACATCGCACTTCATTTTCTTTCACCAAAACAGTACCTCCCAAATGTGCAAGACCTAAACAAGAAGATAACAGAATGATGGAAAATTAAATAAAGCCATGTGCTATGCTCTTCCATTACTGGCAACGAACAGTAAAGTATAGAATAAGTGTAATTGGTACCTTCTATCAGTGATCCACTTTTCTTCTCTTTGTCATCTTCTGACACGATCTTTCTTTTTCTGACCCTTCTTTCCTCGGATGTGGGGGTTCAAGGCTCACTGTTTACGACTAATTGGATGACGGGGGTGTGTTTTGCAAATGTAACCACTCTGGGAACAACATCCACTGTGAATCAAAGAAGCGGGAAAAGACTAATTAGGCTAAGAATCTCCCCCAGCAATTATGTTTTATTATTTTAGAGTATAAAGAGACTAAACATTAGTGCTGGATCACGCAAAATCGCTGAATGAGTCAAAGCGTCTGCAATGACCGACGCCTGTCATGAATGTCATCGCGCTCGATGTCTCAGGCTCCGGTCAACTAAATTAATTGAAAATCTCGATTTAAAGATATTTACCTTCAAAATCACTCAAAGGTTTTTCTGCAGTAGCTTGCATTGATCTACATTGTTCTGTCGATATGCTCGTAAATGCATGCAGAAGCCATTATTACTAGGATGACCGACAGCAAGCAGTAAGCGGAAATAGTCTATAATGCAGAGACGAATAATTCAAAATACTAACATACCTTGCAAAATACTGTTGCGTTCCTGAAGAAGAGCCATTTCATTTTCCCATTGTTTCTGGGTACGAATACAAAAACTTTCCACAGTTCCAGAACGGACGGTTCTCATAAACGAGCAGTCAATGCTTCTTCCAAGACCTTTGGCTTCAGATGAAGATTGCACGCCACAAAAATCTAACTCAGCTTTCTTTAAGATTTCGAAATCTCTGTGGGCTGTGGCTGAAAACGGAAAACGGGATTTCTCCTTGTGAATCAATATTTTTTTGTTACCTTCGGTTAAAAAAAAAAGAAAAAACTCATTAACACAGTCACATTTTGGTCATCTCGGACATCGCGTTGATGGACTTGATGCGCTTCTGCTATCATGGTCGAAATAGACGAAACAGAGGATAAAAAAATAGTAGCTGGCCAAAGGTTACCGAAAACCAGACCACGTTGTCGGGATGGGGGGGGGGGGGGGGGAGGGGCGGAGGCGTCATGGTTACGCAACATCATTTATTACGTAATAACGGTCGTCGAAAATAACAACGACATGCTGAAAATCACGGTTCACGACGAATTAAACATTTATTTCTCGTTTCACGGAAAATAATTTTGCAAAATCACGCTTCACGGCTACTATGGAAATCATGATTCACGACGAAAAATAAACCATTTCACATTTCACGGGGAAAAAAAAATGGCCCATCACGAGTCACGAAAATACCCTTTACCACCCTCTGTAATAACCCTTCCCGCACGATTTTGAATTTTTTGTAATTTATCTTTCAGTTGCTTACCACATGTATCCCACAGGGGTGAGCAGTAATCAAAATAAGGTTGAATGAGTGATCTGTATAAAGTTACGAGAGTGCAGAGAGAGACAAAGGCGTAATTCTTCTCAAATCTCTCATGCCAGCACATGCCTTTTTACATATATACTCAATATGAGTTTCAAATGTAAACTTTTCATCTAGTAGGATTCCCAAACATTTTTTAGAGCGTACGCGTGAAACCAAATTATTATCAATGGAGATTACATTAGATAAATCTCCAGATTTAGTATTCAAATTATATGTTGACTCAACAACCATTAACTTAGTTTCAGTGTGGAACTGGAGCTTATTAACAGTGAGCCAGTCGCTTATATTTTTTAAATCAGAATTTATATTATTGGCAAGTGCACCATTATCAAAACCAGAGGTAAAGATTTGAGTATCGTCGGCAAATAAACAGGAGGGAGTGAATTTTAAACAATTTGGTAAATCATTTGTGTAGCTAAGGAAAAGGAGAGGGCCACGAATAGAGCCTTGGGGAACTTCACAGAGTAAATTACTTTGAGAATATAAGTATCGATTTATTAAACATTGTTGTTGTCGGGCAGTAAGATAAGACTTGAACCACATCAATTCTCTATCAGCGACTCCATAAAACTTAACTTTCTCTAGTAAAATTGAATGATCAACAGGGCCGAATGCCTTACGAATATTAAGAAAAACGACACCTGTCAAATTTCCCTTATCCATATTATCAGACCAATCATCGCAAATTTGAATCAACGCCGAGACAGTCGAGTGAAGAGGGCGGTAACCAGACGGGAATTTAGAGGGAACAGAATTGACTTTCAGATAGTGATAAAGCTGTTGAAAAACTTCTTTCTCGAAAACTTTACTTATTATTGGTAGGATTGAAATGAGTCTATAATTTCCCATATCACGACGGTCATTTTCCACTGGTATATTAGAGGATCGAAAGGCTGGAAAACTATTCTGAATGTTGCTGAGATATGTGTTAACGTTATTGGAGGACCTTTTCGTTGATTCAGCGGCCAAAGTTGGTCCTATGTTTACAAGGCAATCATTAAATGATTCGGAAATATCGTTATCGTCAGAAACAATTTTATCGTTAACAAGAATATCATTGACAGGGGAAGATTTATTACCTTTTCCAGTAAGTGAATTTATTAATTTCCAGCCCGCCTTAGGGTCAGTAGCCTTGGACGCATCGATCTTTAGGCGCGAAAGTAGTGCTTAATTTTACTCGCGACACAGTACAAATGAGTATAAACACATCCCCTAATATACTTAAAACGTTTCAGCTGCTGAGAATCATAACGAAAAACATTTTTTCAATCAAAATAGATTTCAGTATCTGGTGTCATGCAAGTGATAAGCAAAATGCTGTATTTTCAAAACCAAAACTTTACAGAACTGGTAACTTGTAAAAAGATTTATTTCTAGGTCATCTTTAACCTCGCATAAATAAAAATCTAGAAGTCCTCACGGTTTTGATAATAAAATTTGAAGACGTGACTGAGAAAACGACCTATACTCTAATGCCAGGAAAATTTGGGCCAGTCTGCAACTTTTATTCCTCTTCATTATTTTGTAAATGCACAACCGTGCAACTTAAGACTATTTCACGTTTGACATAAGGCTCAGAATTGTTGGTTTGAATTGGGAAAACATAGGAATGTCAAAAATACGAAACTTCAGCTTTTTCTCTCTCAATTCGTACTTACAATTTTTATTCTTGTGGCTTTGCTTCCGGGCTTATGGTAACTTTAATGAAGTGTAACCCTAAGTTTAATTCTACCATTACTTTACACCACTGTTCACCTTGAATGAAAATGTATTAACAATACATATTAATTTTATGATTTGTTTTTATCGGCGGCCATGCAGCAAGCCGGTGTACATTACCAAACTCTGCTTACAAAGAAAACATCAATTAACAATCCTACAAATTCGCAATCCCAAATTATAAAGACCCAGACCACTGAATATTGTGCACACGACTCACCAAATCAAACAAAAAAAAATCATGCAAAACCATTCACAAATTCATATATTTGATTTTTTAAGAATTACATTTTAAATTTTGCTTTGTATACCATTTTAAATTGTCAACTGTGTGTACTTTATTTGAAATTTAACAGTTCAAGCTGTCCTACAGAAAAGGTGTGTTGTTTTTAGCGTTTGTGAATAAGCTTAACTCTAATTCAGTTTGATCACAAATCAAGGCAAACAAACGAAGTGGTTGATTTTCATCCAGTGTTCCAAACAAATCTCTGACATTTCTCGACAATCTTTAGTAAAAGTAAATTCTGATGATTGTTGTGCTGAGTGTTTCCATTGGCAAATTTAGTTGTATGAATTAATAGATACATTTTATTTATTTTTTGTACAACAAGTACCTAGCAGCTGCAAAGTTTGAGGCCCACAGTTTATACCATTTTCATAATATGTTACTCCTTGCAGACCTCTCCGCCTGTTTCCTACATGCAAATCCGCTCTTGTAGGTACGGGTTTACGTAATATAAAAGTATTTTTTACTCTCTTATGTAGGTATATACACAGGTCCCTTGTGTTGTATTGTAAAACATCCCTGACAAATTGTGCGTACGTTAGTCACACGAAACGCGTAGGACAAAATAAATCGTTTTACAACTCTTTGAGTTCGCAGACGTGCTGCTTACTAGTTCAATCTTAAAAGTTCTGTATTCACACGAGAAGAAGCCACATGGCGAACAACATAGAAAATAGCAGCGCTGGACTCAAGCGTCGACGACCGAACAACGACGAGCTAGCTCCGCTACCTTCCTGTAGCCACTCCAAACTTGATTCTACAATCGAATCTATTCTTAGAAAGAACGTCGGTGGATTTCAAGAAAGCAAAAAGTCTCATGCAGCCCTCCTGGCAAGAATCAAGGCACTGGAGCACCATACGACTCAGGCACGATGCCCAAAGGCCTTCGAATGCGAAGCGTTAAAGCCAAAGGCAATAACGAAATTCTGCAAGCAAAATTTGACGATATAATTCGTGAGGCAGAACTCAAGCTGTTAGACCCTGCTATTGACAGCCTCCACCGTGATGTGGAGGCTAACCAGGACGCGCTCAGAGAGAGAGAGAGAGAGAGAAGCAGACATCGATGGTACCATTGCCCAGTGGAGAGCCCACCAAGTTCAAAATTAAGACATCACTTCAGAACACGCAATGTTATTTGCAGAAAACCTCTCCTCAGACAACGCAGTTGCTCGGGCTTCGAAAGCATTACAAGCGGAAATTTCTCTTAAGGAGAGTAAACTGCGAGAAAGTATGGACTCGAACGAGACATCCATCTCATCCGAGCTGTCTATTCGCGAAATAATCAGGCAGGAACTTCATCGCACAAACGATTTTCAACCTGCTCCTGGCGAACCGCAAAGGAAGGTCTTCTTCTCCGACAACTCTGGAAGACATAGTTGTTCTAAACGGCAACAACAAAAGCCGCGCCGACGACTTGTAATGGAAAACCCTTGAAACCAGCCGCTTCCATACAAAGGCTACCCTTAAGGCCCGTGCAAACGCTCGCAACAACACGCAACATTGTTGGGCCCAATAATGTTGTCTCTTGTTTCGCGATGTTAGCCGATATGTGCAAACGCTCGCAACAAGTCACAACATGTTGGGTTTTTAGATGAGAATACAAAGGACTCTGGGACGTTTTCCATCTCCGACGCCATGTTGATTTCTCGTTCGCATGTATTTGTGTGGATACATGGCATGTAGTGCGCGTGCGCCGGCGCAACATTGTCGGATGTGCTGTGCAAACGAACGCAACATTGTTGGACCCCGATTCGATGACCGCGAAATAATAGAAATGTTGGCACTTGTTGGCTCTGAAGTTTGACCAGTTTCAAACTTTATCCAACAACTTCCAACAAGTCGCAACAACACGCAACAACACACAACATGGTGTGCAAACGCTCGCAAAATGTTGGGTACATTCGCTAGCCGTAAATATTTACAAACGTACCGTACCAAGCCGACTGTTAAATATTAAAACAACAGCATAAACCATTTTTTAACTGCGGATCTTCCTATTTTTAAATCCCTGCTTACCAGAATTTTCTTATGCAAAAAATCCCGAAAATGAGCGACCCCATTCTAGTAACTCTACTAAAACCTCTAACCTCATTATAGTCAATCCAGTCATGAACATGCGACCGCATCCAGCGGCACATCCCCATTAGCCTCTCATAAGGAAGTACCCACCCCCCCCCCCCCCCACCCTTCCAGAGACAAAACCCTGACCTTGAAGAGAAACTATTTGAATTACGCAAGGAACTAAGGAGAAGCATCTCTGAATGCAAGCCACATTGGAAGGACAAGACAAGAGCACAGCTCCGAGAGCTCAAAAGCAACCGCACTGTCAGAGTTTTACCAACTGACAAGAACTTAGGCCTAGCACTTATGTCCACGGACTGCGGGTTAAACGAGACACTCAGACATTTACACGATGAAACTTCATATATGCCAAGGTCACTCTCGAGGACTGGTATGCTCACCATGAAAATGTAATTAAGCGTCGTGAACAGCTTATGTCAACATTCTGTCAGTTTATTGTTCCTAATGCACTAGATTCTTCCCGGTAAATACGATCATTTTGTTACCCCAGCTAAATTCTATACATAAGACGCCTATAGTGGGAAGACCTATAGCCGCTTCTCACTCATATATAACTAGGCCTATTAGCATTCAGTTTGTTGATGAGCTTGTCAAGCCTAAAATACATATGCCTACCGTCCTTAGGGATTCTTGCGAGCTGATTCGGTTATTGGAGAACACGGTATTGCCTAAATCCAATTGCTTTCTAGTCACTGCGGAAGTTGTTTCCCTTTATCCTAATGTGGATATTAAGAAAGCATTGGTAGCCCTCGATTTACTCCTTCGAGAGAGGCAGGCACCCGAAACTCCACTATTGGTGCAGCTCGCTAGACTTGTCTTAGAGAATAATTATTTATCCTCGGAATTTAGCCTGGATATCTTCCATCAAGAATATGGTATCGCCATGGGAAGCCCATTTGCTGTCACGGTAGCTAATGCATTCATGTATCTTCATGAGAAAGTTAACGTAGATAGATATTCTAGTTATCTTTTTCTCTACAAACGATTCATTGATGACATTTTGGCTATCTGGGATGGCCCTAAAGATACTCTTCTAGAATTTCTAGACTCTTTTAATAGCAAAACAGATCGTATCAAACTTACCTGCTGTATTAGCACTAGTAGCATTTCCTTTCTGGATTTGTTTCTCTATAGAGACATTTCATCCAATTTACTGAATTTTTCTACTTTTCAAAAGCCTCTTAACAAATATCTGTATATCCCTTTCGAGTCGTTCCATCCTTCTAGCAATAAGAGAGCCTTTATTAAGGGGGAATTAATGGGGTATGCTAAAAATAGTTCTTCCTTTACGTCCTTTGCTGAGACTAGGCAGTCAGACTAGGGAGAAATTTTGGAAACGTCTACCCTTCAGATTTTTGCTTCCACTGTTTCGTGCAATACGCTACAGTGATAGAACCAAACAGTAGGTCTGGCGGTAACAATACTACTGTCTTTAAAACCACTTTAAACTGTAGCCACGCACGCATCAAGCGTGTTATTAGACAGATATTACAGGATTTGGATGGCACTGTTTGTTACAAATCTACTGTAACTTTAGCTAATCTATGTAAATAAGCAAAACAATTCTTTGGCAGGGGCACACAGTTTTAGCTAAACCTGTGGGCCCCAAAATTATGTAAGGCACAAAATATGTCACTCCTTCCACGCCTCTTCCTCTGTTTCAAACATGCAAATCCGCTCTTGTAGGTGCGGTTTTACGTAATGTAAAAATATTTTTTACTCTCTTATGTAGGTAGATATACATGTCCCTTGTGTTGTATTGTAAAACATCCCTGACGAAGTGTGCTTTAGTCACACGAAACACGTAGGATAAAATAAATTGTTTTCCACTCTTTGAGTTCGCAGACGTGCTGCTCACTAGTTCAGTCTTAAAAATTCTTTAAAATTCTGTGACAACACCGGAAGTACGTCTGCGTCCGTGGGCTAGGAATTTCACAGATATGCATCCGTTACAGCGGATGCATCGGTCTCTTTTTCTCAGTCTGTATCGAGTCTGTATACAAAGCATTCTTTGTTTAGATTCCCACGGCCTCAAGGTCAACAGTCAAGTATCGGTTTTCACTGAATTTTGGACAACATTGTCATACTTAACGACTGTGCTGGCGGTCGATTTTCCTTTTCCCTTGGTAAACCTTAAGTGGCTCAAACGGTAGAAGGAGTTAACATAACCTGGTAGAGTTCAGCTCAAGTTTCCTATGCGTAAAATCGCCTTTCAGTCAGTTCTTGTCAGCGATGAGCTTGGTTCTGTCTCTTTCTGCCGTTTTCTTTATTACCGTGATTTCAGGTAAGGGCACAAGCTACTAGTACACTGTTATCTTTTGTTTTTGCTTTCGGAACCACACCAGTTGTAAATGGGTTTTAAACAGCCTCCAGAGGCACAAAAAATAATGTCGAAATGTACAAATGCTGGATGACCAACAGGAGGAAGTTCGTGGGAAATTTAAATCGGTAAGCGTCTGTAAGACGTGCTAGCAGAAGAATCGGTTGAAGACGAATTTTGGTCCATAATTCGTCTAATCACTGGATTTATATCTAGACGAACTGGATACGTTTCCTTTGTCTTAGACGAGTTATTCGTCTCTGCTTTAAATTCGGCCATTAATTAAAGAGCTAGAGATATTTTCTCAGGTTCGAACTGAGATTGTTTCTTTCTTCCAGGGTCGGTTTATACGCCAACTATGGCGGCACCACTTGCAGTATCCCCGCACGCCTAACTATGATTATTAATTTAATATTTGCAATACAATACTAATAGACCGTATTCGTATTCTCAGTATTGGACTGGAACTAGCTCGCAATGGAGGCTAATGTGGGGGAATATATTAAAATGTATTTGCATTTGAAAAGATTCCCCCGCATTAGCCTCCATTGCAAGCTAGTCCCAGTCCAATACTGAGAATACGAATATGGTCTATTGCAGTACTCGTCATTGAAGGGATTAGTGCAAAAAAAAATTGTAGTTTAATCACTGTCGTTTCTAGTTATGATAATGGCTCATTCAAAATATTTTTTACTCTCTTATGTAGGTAGATATACATGTCCCTTGTGTTGTATTGTAAAACATCCCTGACGAAGTGTGCGTTGGTCACACGAAACACGTAGGATAAAATAAATTGTTTTACAACTCTTTGAGTTCGCAGACGTGCTGCTCATTAGTTCAGTCTTAAAAATTCTTTAAAATTCTGTGACAACGCAGGAAATACGTCTGCGTCCGTGGGCTAGGAATTTCACAGATATGCATCCGTTACAGCGGATGCATCGGTCTCTTTTTCTCAGTCTGTATCGAGTCTGTATACAAAGCATTCTTTGTTTAGATTCCCACGGCCTCAAGGTCAACAGTCAAGTATCGGTTTTCACTGAATTTTGGACAACATTGTCATACTTAACGACTGTGCTGGCGGTCGATTTTCCTTTTCCCTTGGTAAACCTTAAGTGGCTCAAACGGTAGAAGGAGTTAACATAACCTGGTAGAGTTCAGCTCAAGTTTCCTATGCGTAAAATCGCCTTTCAGTCAGTTCTTGTCAGCGATGAGCTTGGTTCTGTCTCTTTCTGCCGTTTTCTTTATTACCGTGATTTCAGGTAAGGGCACAAGCTACTAGTACACTGTTATCTTTTGTTTTTGCTTTCGGAACCACACCAGTTGTAAATGGGTTTTAAACAGCCTCCAGAGGCACAAAAAATAATGTCGAAATGTACAAATGCTGGATGACCAACAGGAGGAAGTTCGTGGGAAATTTAAATCGGTAAGCGTCTGTAAGACGTGCTAGCAGAAGAATCGGTTGAAGACGAATTTTGGTCCATAATTCGTCTAATCACTGGATTTATATCTAGACGAACTGGATACGTTTCCTTTGTCTTAGACGAGTTATTCGTCTCTGCTTTAAATTCGGCCATTAATTAAAGAGCTAGAGATATTTTCTCAGGTTCGAACTGAGATTGTTTCTTTTTTCTGGGGTCGATTTATACGCCAACTATGGCGGCACCACTTGCAGTATCCCTGCACTCCTAACTATGATTATTAATTCAATATTTGCAATACCATACTAATAGACCGTATTCGAATTTTTTAGTATTGGGCTGGAACTAGCTAGCAATGGAGGCTAATGCAGGGGAATATATTAAAATGTATTTGCATTTGAAAAGATTCCCCCGCATTAGCCTCCATTGTAAGCTAATTCCAGTCTAATACTGAGAATACGAATATGGTCTATTGCAATACTCGTCATTGAAGGGATTAGTGCAAAAAAAATTGTAGTTTAATCACTGTCGTTTCTAGTTATGATAATGGCTCGTTCAAAGTCGTTTCGAAAATACACTCTTTCTCCAGGTGGCAAATTAAGCTCTATAATAAAGCTAACGATGGCTTTATTTTGATGAAAAAACACATTCTGTTAACAAACGCAATGAAAGTTGAGTTTCAAAGATCGTTCCACGTTTGTTTAACTTTTGCCGGCGATCTTTGAAGAACGAGTCTGAGATAGTGGAGACTTGGTCTTACCTTTTCGGTGGCCTACAATACGGTATTCTCGCTTGTAACACGCCCTGGATCGCACCCGAATGAATTCTGACCTTTTTATCACTAACCATATTATATTTTGGATCCCAAGCGAAGCAGAGATTTTTTGATTTCCATATAACGTTTGGAAAACTTTATGGAATTCATTTGTTTTAAATATTAATGATGCGTTTCAAAAAGTAGTTCACTGATCAGCTTACAAAATCCGAGTCAAATGCTGTTATCCAATGCTGGACACAAGCGAAGGCCCCCAGCACATGATTGTTGATTTCCATATAGTAAAGAATCACCATAGCGTGTCATTATTGGAAACTAAACAAAGGAGGGTTCCCCATGAAAATGATCTCATAAATATGTACAAGATGGTTTTGTCAATAAAGTTTATGAGTAAATTTTGTTAGCAAATTTTGTCAGCAAAGTTGAAATTCGTTTAAATATTTACATTCGCGGAAAAAAAAAAAAACAGGAAGTCTATGATGTCATACCACAGGAACTTTCCCAATGAGTCATCAATTTAGTTGAACCATGAAGTAGACTGTGAATGTGTTACTTGTAAGATATAGGCCGACACAGCTGTGTAGTGACGTCATCGTACTTATCTCTTAGTAACATTGCATTTCGTACACCCAGAAACCCAGAAGGGTTGAAACGTGTAACGCGCGTTCACAGCTTCCGAATATTCAGTGCTAAGTACCATATTTGGAAACCCCTCGCTCCAGTTAATTTCGCGAGAGAACATTGGCGGTATTGCGTCACGGTGTTCTTGCAAATTGATTGGTTGAATGTTTCTCTCTTGTTGTTCCAAATATGGTACTTAGCAGATTGAATATTCAGAAGCTTGTTTCCCAGCACACAAGGGGTTCATAACACTTTTCAACCCTTATGGGTTTCTGGTACACCTTAATTGACAGTTTGAAATCGTGTGTGGTTGTTTATTGTCGATCCTATCAGCTGTAATATTGCTAGTCACTTTATTGTCTTCTAAAATAGAAAGTTCGAATAACTTATTACAAAATGGACAGCCTTTATGGTTTCTGTGCTGTATTTTGAACCATTCGGGGTCAAGGTGGTCTTTATTATTGTAATGTCTACCTGCCTCTTTATCTTGTTGTTTATATCCCTGTACTTTTTTATTAAAATGTAGTCTTACCCATGATCTTTTTAGGGACATGACTTCTTTCTCCGAGTGTTCAAATATTTGTACCTTGTTGAGATCGGTTGCTCTTGTTATTGCGGTCCAAATAAAATATCTATCAACTTATGGTGTGTTACAATCGAAGACAGTTATTTTATCATTGATGCTTAACCCTTGAACACTATATCCGCGTATGGCAGTTTGAAATGCTTGTTTAATATTTCATATGTAATAGCCATATCGATGTTGTCTACATTGACCTCTTTGTCCTTGATTGTTTTGATCATATAGCGGTAGTTAACATACAGTCTTATCGTTGTCGTTTTATAATGCAACTTACATACAATGTCCATCCCCTCGTAGAATCCATCTATCTTAACAACGTTCTTTGAAATATGGTTGTTGACCTGATCACATCGAAAGTTAAATAGACAGATGTTGTTTGTTGTGTCTACTTGTTTCATACTGTTTATAATTTTAATACCGTGTGTTTTGAACGTATTGATAGGTTTTTGACTGAGGTCAAATATATCCTTTTTTAACTTTTTCAGTCTCTTTTTATCTGTATAGCTTTTTAATCGTTTGTTTGTTTTAATGTGATTTGATCGGGAAACATTTGTTTGAGAGAGAATAAGTGATATTTGTTTTGATTTTCAATATTGTTGCAACCAAAGTTAAATGGTTTTCTTTGATCAATATCACCTGTACAGTGAAATTGTTTATCTGAATTTTGTTCCATGTATGATTTAATAAGTGTAGTTGTTTTGGGCTATACAGTAATATTGCATCGAATACGATACAGTTATTAGCACTCGTAGCGTATTTTTTCATCTTCATATGATCATCAATGCCTTGGCCCAATAGTCGGTTCAAAGTGATTGCATTGCAACCATCTTTTCTGATTTCTTGACATAATTTGTTATACGGAGATACGAATAGGCTGTTTTTATTATTTTTACAAGCCGATGTCTTTCCAGTCCCAGGAAGACTTCCCCGAACAAAAATACTTTTGAAATACTGTCGTCTATCATCAATGAATCTGTCTTTATCCCACATACTGTTATTTTTGCGTAAGCTTTTCATATGTATCATAATTTTTCAGATCACGTATCTCATAAATGAGTTCTTTGATGGAAAGGAAACTATTTCTCAACTCTTATTATATACCTAGACTTTCGCTCAACAAAACGAACACTGTGATTGGTTGATTCTTTGTCACTTGGCCCTGATCAAATTCAAATGTATCCCGACCGGGATACAAATCCGCACTTGTTGCCCGCTCCGGATGTTTTGCTGCGATTGTTGCAGGAAAAGTCTAAATATAGAACAAAGCACTTAATGTCTGGTCCCTCGGGAACCTAGTTAGTTTTGTTTTCCCTCGTGTCCTGACGTTTCCCTCGACTTCGTCTCGGGAAACATCAGGACTCTCGGGAAAACAAAACTAACTGTTTCCCTCGGGACCATACATTAAGTGTATATTGTTCTTGAGACACTGATAGGATATGTAATGTATCTTTTATTATAGTCTTATGGTTAAAACCCTCTGATGGTATCATATCGGCTTTTGTTCCGTAATCTAAAGGATCTACATAGTCGTTATTCGCTTCGGTTTCGACTATTTCTTCCTCGTTGATAGAATATATTTGTCCCTTGTTTTATCTGGTTTGGTAATAGAGGGCCTCGTTATAATACTTGATCGCTTTGGATATATACTTTTTCTTCTTCTTTTTTTCTATGAGACCAAGATTTTTATTTATATACGACTGTCAAGTCAGACTCATATATGCTTCTGACAAGATCTTTACTATTTGACATAACCAGGTTGGATGGTTTTTTATAATATAGCACCTGGAATTTTTCATTGATTCTATTTAATTTATATCTGTAGCATCTGGTGTAAACACCTGAGAATAGTATTGGAATTGCATTATTATCCACCCTGATGATATATTAGTTGTAATCATCCAATTTATGATTATCTACTTCTGCTCAATAACAAAATGATTGAACACTGGAAAATACTTTATGTAAATGAAATCAGATGTATATTCTTTATTTTCGAATTCCCCATAATACACTTTGTTTGCCCCCCAAATTTTGCATAAACTATTGTTTTCAAATGCTCTTGGGAATATGCAGTGTCCCCAAGAGCATTTGAAAACAATAGTTTATGCAACATTTGGGGGGCAAAAAAAGTGTATTATGCGGAATTCGAAAATAGAGAATTCCTTCCTGGAGTCAACACCAAGAAGCAGGATTGAGACGTGTTCAGTAAAGTACCCGGACTTGGGACCAATTGGCAAAATAGATTCAACGTAGTTAGTTACTTTATTATAATATGACATTATGCTCGTTACAGATTAGACCGTTATAGAAGTTGTCGTCAACATTATGTTATAACTCAGTCTTTTTTACAAATCGATACATCGGAATCGTTTTGTTTCGTATCAGATAACATTATATTGAAAATCGTATTGTTATACTTGAGCATAAGAGATGTGATTTTACCATTCAACAGTTTAATTTCTGGCGTATAGTTTAATTGGCTTATGATTCCAAATAACATTTTATCGAGATAATCGTTATACACAAATGTCACCATTTCGACCTTGTTGTCGTTGTGTTTTATCATATCGATTGTATATTTCATTTATTGTTTTAAGAATATGGGCGTATCCTTATCTGTCGTTTGTGATCTGACGTTATACTTATTGGACACCGATATTGAAGTCATTTCTGTATCAATGTTTCGATCATTATTAATGTTTTGATCATTCTTCCATACTACCTGCTCAAACTTTTTGACGTCTACATTAATTTCATAACAATGGTTGTTATGAATGTACATTCATAAACAAGAGATGTTAATGTTCTTGTTTCTTTTTTTCTGGTTTGTATCTAAACAAGCATCCAAACGGGCCATACACGCCTAATCCTAATTTGAACCTTGTGAAGAATGCCAATGACTTATATATTGATAGCGGAGCTCCGCGCCCGTGCGGAGCACCATTGTTAAGAAAATATGGTAACTCATCGATGCGAGAAATCTTAGTTTTATAGCCATGACGTCATCAACCGTCCGTACATACATACGTACAATCTCGTACCCAGAGTCCTCGGGCTTCTTGGTCAGCGGGTGAGCGCCCGCAGAGACTCTGGGATAATGGACTTGAACTATACTTTTGATTGGCCGCTTGCGTAACAATGGCAGTCCGACAGGAAGTCGGTAAGTAATTCGGAAGCCCCAGAATTTGGAGGGAGATTCAAAATCTAAAACTACTGTAGTTTCAGTACTGTTTGTTTTTTCTACCTCAGAAATGTATAAATCACAAAAATAATTAAACAACGAGGTTTGAATTATGTCTTATACCGCACGGGAATTTTTCCACGCTACTAAAAAGTGATTACTGTTGCTGTTACAAAAGTACCGTGAAAAAACATTATATCAGTCTCTTTGAGGAAAAATCCGTGGAATGAGGTCTTGTCGTAGCCATTCAGAATTACGGAAACATCAAATTATAGCAGAAGAGGGCATTTGTGTCGTTTCCACAAAAATTTGTCGATCGTGTTGCTTGCACGATGGGATTCTGAACGATGGAATGCACGCTGAAACACTAAAAATACACTTAGCGAAAGCGTCAGAGGTTTCATCTTTTCACTTGCTCTTACAGCAAACCAATGATCATTTCTCCAGTTTCTTTGAAGGTGTGTAAGGCTAAATTTTTTGTTTCTCAAACACTTTCAACCCGCCATTTGAACTGTTTACGGTTTTCTCTTTTCTGTTTCCGTTTAAACTCAAGCATGCGCAATAAGACCGGAACCCACGTTTTCTGGGAAAATGGAGTCGATTATCCCAGAGTCTCTCGGGGCGCTCACCCGTTGGACAAAAAGCCCGAGGACTCTGGGTACGAGATTGACGTACTTATGTATACGTATGTACGTCCGTCCGTACGTCCACCCATCCATGTATCCCAATGTGACCGGTATCATGCTAGTTTATAGCATACATCTTTGATATTGGACATCCATCTTTTGATTAATTGACACCTGTCAAAACAAGGTATCTGCTGACCAGTATCACTTGACCATATCGCGAGTTCAACCTTAGAGCTCACCGAGGTCAGGTGTTTCTTTGAAGTTGACTGCTGATCAGGCACTGGTTTTCGATTGGATTGCAGGCTCAACCCAGGTTAACTCACCTGAACATAAGCGAGGCTTCATTTTTCGCGCGCTTTCTGTGGCTCGACTCGGCTACACGGCCATACTATATATCAAAGAAAGTTCTTACACAGTCAACGCTTTTCGTGTTCAGGTGGAAAACGGTTTGGAAGATGTTTTCTTTCTACATTTTTTGCTGGTTTCAGTCCACTTTGACATATCATGATATGTCAGACACACTGGTGGCTACGCAGTTATTCAAGTTAAGCATAAGCGGGATGTAAAGTTAAAGCTGAGTGTTTATTTTTAATTTGCTTAGAGCTGCTTTTTTCTCTGTATTGCAACTTTGGCATATCTTTAGGAGCTCTGATAAGGTTATATGGTGCCTCGAGGACCAATGTCTAGAACAGAAACGAAAGGACTGAGCGAAAGAGAACCACAACGACAAAGCAGAATACCAGTAATAGCTCATACTTAGCATACAAATTCTTTCCTTGGGCACTAAAACCGTTTGTTATTTTTACCGATGCGTTATTTAAAGTGGATGCGTATTTTTAATAGGTGGTTTAATCGGCTCTTCCTTTGTTCAGGAATGAAGATCGAATTCTACCTCGAAATGGCATACAATCGGAGGTGACGTGAGATAGCAAAAATGCGATATCCGAGCTCAGTGCGAGTTTGGTGTCCGAGCGATCAAGTCAGATTATTGCGAGTGGTACAACGTCCACGAATTTTCTGAAGTCTTTTGGCACCTTTTTCCCATAAGTGGAACCATGTCAGCTACAGAAACGCGAATAAATACTGAGGATCAGGATTCGCTTGATTTAAGCCCGGACGAAGAAGACAAAATCTTACGAACTGATGATAGGCAAGATAC
>NC_090892.1:36947261-36964761 GCF_036669925.1 Montipora capricornis
AATTTCTGGTCGCGGTCAATTTGAAAATTCTCAACTTCGCAAGAAATATAAATTACCCGAAATTTTCCATTCCTTTTGACATTTTATTCTGGTGAGGAAACTAACGAGTGATTCATTTAATCTCATTTGGGCAAACCCTCATTTGCCATTGGCCCTCTTGAGATCAGACCATTTCAGCAAACTGGTTCCATATACACCTCTACAACGGCAATTTTGGGTATACGCAATTGGATCACAAACCACATCTTTGAAAATTAAAAAACTACAACAAAATCGGGGTTATTACTGCGATTTTTGTAACTCTGCCGAATCTCACCTTCAAATTGTGTTTTGGCTTCCATCAACCAAATTTCTGAACATAGCCTGGAAGACAGACTCCGCCTCCGGAAAGTGAATTGGAGATTTTGTTTAGTTTACAACTCGAATAACATTATGATACTTTTTAGAGATTCTTCAGCAAAATTTTATCGCTCTCCATCGGCGTCGAATGTACCGTGGGAAACAAAGATGCTGATTGGTAGGCTATGACGCGGTTCAATTGATTTCGGCATCTGTGGTTCCGGGTCAACTCTCAAAACGCAGTTTGGCCCTTGGCGCTTGAAGATGAGATTCCGGAGAATTATGAAAATCGCAATAAGCAGAATAAGGCTCTGACTTAATGAGTTAGTTCAGATGGTTTACACCGCACATCCGGTGCGGGAAAAATCAACTCTGGAAAAAATTCAGGGTATGCATCGAAACCTTTCACTTTCGTCTTGACCACAGAACTGAAATCCGGTTGCTTCTGTAAGCAAAGGATCACAGTTTACGTCATTAAGTTATCCCTACGTTTATTCTGTGCACTTGCATAATGAACAATAATTAACGACATTGTTGTTGCACAGCCGCATAAAGCGACCTGATATTTTCTGTATAACCCAAACAGAGGAACCAAGATATCCATCATGTTTCTATCATGGTTTCACCTGAACCCTTCCACAAGTCAACTAGTTCAAACGTCTACAGTTCCACACGCCCACATGCCCAGATGTCCACTCGTCCACATATACACAGTCCGACACAAACACATCTCACACAGGTCCTAATATCCAAAGCTCCTCAGGTCCACATGCCTACATGTCCACAACATGTATTGTGCATACATCTGTAGGTCCGCAGGGCCACATGTCCACAGGTACATGTGCACATGCCAACGAATAGGTACCCCTCTCTACAGACCCACACATCCCCATCTCCTAAGGTCCACATGCTTACATGTCCACACTTCCTCAGGTCCACATGCTCACATGTCTACACTTCTTCAGGTCCCCAAACTCACATGTCCACACTTCGAAAGGTCCACATGTCGACACTTCCAAAAGGTCCACGTGCCCACATGTCCACACTTCCAAAGCTCCACATGCCCAATTGTCCACAACTCCAAAGGTCCACATGTCCACACTTCCAAAGCTCCACATGCCCATTTGTCCACACTTCCAAAGGTCCAAAGTTCCAGAGCATGTATTTTCCGCACATCCGTAGGCCAGACATCCACATCTCCACAAGCCCACACGTCACTTGAACATAAGTCAATAGACAAGTTCACGCTCTTGATTGCATCATGGGTAATCAGGACAAAATGGCGGGAAATTCAAAGGTTTGTATGGAAATGCAAGGCAAACTATGCTGTACATGACTCTACTTTACAGACTTTCGCCTTCATAAACCAAAATAAAAAGTTCATGTTCACAACTGAGATCGATGAACTAGACTTGGTATCCGTTCTTTGGAATTCCTAAATATTGCTTTTTTTTTTATCTCCATACATTCTCTGTAATTTTGTGTCTGTGGAATCACAGGAAATATATGGGAGAAACTCTTAATAATAATAATAATAATAATAATAATAATAATAATAATAATAATAATAATAATAATAATAATAATAATAATAATAATAATAATAATGATAATAATAATAATATATTTATAAAGCGCTAGAATCCTTAAAGTTTAAAAGCGCGTAACAAGAGCAATACGGTATATAAGACTAAAATAAACGGACACTGAGGACTTTCCTTAATGTCAAGCGGCAGAGTATTCCAAGGTGTGGGGGCTGCCGGAGAGAAAGATCTTGCACCGTATGATCTCAAATTAAAACGCGGAATATAAAGAAGATTCTTTGATGATGAACCTAGCTGACGAGATGGAATGTAAGGTATAAGTAGATCGCAAATGTTCGAAGGTGCCAGATTGTTAAGAGCCTTCTACGTGATGAGTAAAATTTTAAACATGATACGATAATGAATCGGAAGGCAATGAAGATTTAACAAAATAGGCGTAATGTGTTCATGTTTTCTCGAAAGAGTAATGAGACGAGCAGCAGCGTTCTGGAGGTGCTGTAACTTTTTTATTTGGTAATTGGGAAGGCTATAGAGTACATAGAGTAAAGAATTGCAATGATCCAATTTTGAAGATATAAATTCGTTAGCAAGTGTTTCAGTAGTGGTTGATGACCGATATGTTCTTATATAGCTGATGTTACGGAGATTTTAAAAGGATGATTTGCAAATACTTGCAACATGATCGTTGAAATGAAAGTGATTGTCAAAAATGACACCAATATTTCTAGCTATCTGTACAGAGCGGATGGTCTCATTGACAACAGAGATTTCTTGAAGGACTGGTCTAGGTAGATGTTTAGCAGAGATAACAAGTAGTTCAGTCTTATCCTTGTTCAGTTTAAGACGGTTAACCAGCATCCAGTGATCAATCTCATGTACACAACACTCAATGTTAGACACAGCTAAAGCCCTATCCACAGGTATAGTTGGCTGAAAGGACAAGTAAAAATCATCAGCATAAAAATGGTAACTCAAGTTCAATTTCTTAACCATGTCGGAAAGCGGAGAAGTATAAAGAAGGTACAAAATGGGTCCCAAAACTGAACCTTGTGGAACACGACAATGAAGAGCATGTCTCAAGGAAGCCCCACCTTCAACGGACACATACTGCATGCGACTGGACAGATAAGATTGAAGCCATAATAACTGTTTGCCACTGACTCCAAAGCGCTCTTGAGGACGAGAAAGAGGAATATCGTAATCAACCCTATCGAAAGCTGCGGAGAGGTCCAGAAGTAATAAAATAACTGTTCTACGGTTTATCAATGGCTGTGACGATGTCGTTATGCACACGAATAAGAGCCGTTTCTGTGCTGTGATACTGTTTATAGGAAGACTGAAATGCGTCGTACAGATTATTATTGTTAATGTAGGAAATCAGTTGGTTAGCAACAGACTTCTCAATTGCTTTGCTGATAAAAGTAAGATTAGAAACAGGGCCATAGTTGGAAAACTGCGTATGATCCAAGGAAGGCTTCTTAAGGAGAGGGCGTAACTTAGCAACTTTTAATTTGGCCAGATTGTAGCGAAGTATTAATAACAACGGAGATAAATGGTAGCAATGTGTCCAGAGCGTTTCATGTGACGTAGCCAGGAAGAGGGTCAAGATCGCGCCATTTGGAAGATAATTTCACTACACATTTGTGGACTTCGTCAACGATTACCGTGTTAAACTCATTAAACGTATAAGGACAGACCCGGTTGACATTTTGAACTGGGTGGATAGGAGCTGCAGCATCTAGGTCGACCCGTATTTTAGCTCTCTTATTGGAAAAGAAATGAACAAACTTATTTAAGAGTTCCGAGGGCGAGTTACAGGGTGGATATGGTGTAGAACACTTTCTATGTAACAGATTGTCAATTGTCTTAAAAAGAAACTTGTAATCCGATTAGTTATCATTGATTAGTGAAGTGTAATAAGATTTCTTTGAAGAACAAATTAAGTTGTTGACAGTACGGCATTGATCAATAAACAACTGGCGATTCACTAGAGGTTTGGTCCTTCGCCATCGCCGTACCAATCTCCTGCGATGTTTTTTCAAGTTGTTAATTTCCATGGAATACCGAGGTGCAGCAAGACGCAGAGTAACAGTTTTTGTTTTAACAGGAGCATGGATGTCAAGAATAGAGCTTACTTGCTACATTAGCCATTCTCTCCAAATTTATTCTGCCGCACCTTTGAGCGCATATCTTCTGTTTTGGAAAATATAAAACCCAAAATTGCATATCATGAATACTTTTCATCTTTTTGAACTTCCGTACAAACCTTTGAATTTCTCTCCATCTTGCCCTGATTACCCATGATGCACTCAAGAACGTGAACTCGTCAACATATCCGCAGTTATTTTGATCGTGAGTGGAGCACGGGAAAGTTATGTTGCTGTTGCGACTATCAGTTATTGCCCTTTCCCTTGTCGCAACACATTCTTCAAATCAGTGAGGAAAGAAAGTTACAACTATATACAGGAGGTTGAATGAGAACCATAACTTATTGGAACCAAGAGAACAGTTTCTCTTTTGCCAATATTTTCTTGGCTAAGACTGAAACAGAAGTTCTAAGCTAAGCCGTCTCAAAACCTTCAGTTTGGAAACGCTACATTGACGATGGCTTTTCCCTATGGGACGTAAGTAAACCGGACATAGAGACTTCCTTCGAACAAGCAAATTTACATCACCCTACGATTAAATTCAGGGCAGAAATATCTGACACTGAAACTGTTTTTCCAGACACAATAGTATACAAAGGCACGAGATTCAAGGATCAATCAATCCTTGATGTAAAAACACATTTTATAAAGCGGAAACCATCCAATATGTACATTAATTTCACCTCTTGTCACCCGCCAAGCGTTAAAAACGGATTTGTCAAAGGTCAATCCCTACGAATTCTTACAACAAACTCCTCAAAGACAATTTCGAGGAAAATATTTCAAAATTTAAAAGACATTTGCGGAACAGAGGTTAATCACGCAATTTGATAGAAAAATTACTATCAGACATCAAATTCACAAGAAAGGGCTCAGTGCTTAAAGGAAATACCAAGACACAAAAAGGTATTTTACCTTTTGTGACATAATACATGCCGTCAGTGTCAAACCTAGAAGAAGCTTTACTCAGAAAATGACATTTAATACAGAATCAACCCCTACTTCGCCAAATTTAAACCACCTAACATTTCATACAAAAAGGAGAATCCTTTAAGGATCTGCTCGTTAGAGCAAAGCTATAAAAGGTTCTATACACGTGTTCACACAGGAAGGGAATCAGTGTGGTGTGTCACCCCTTGCATTTCTTAACAAGGTATCACACCAAATCACAAAACTCCACCATGAAAACCACATTGACGACATGACCAAAAACACCTTGCCCTCCAAGAATACCAGAGTTCTACAGTCTAACAGAAATTCACAAACCAACTCTTGCAGGAAGGCCAATCGTCTCGGGTTATGATAGACCAACAGAAAGAATTTCGTCTTTTGTTGACACATTGCTTCAACCAATATCTAAGTCACAAAAGTCATACGTTAAAGACACAACTGATTTTATAAACTTTATTGAAATCACAAAGGTCAAAAACTGCACATTCCTTGTATCGATGGATGTCACAAGCCTCTACACAAATATACCACAAAACGAGGGTATTGACACAGTATGCAAAGCATACAACAATTTTTACAAAAAGACAGCCCTCCCATACCGACACACTAACTTCGAGAAATACTTAGGCTAATTCTCAAAGAAAAGTCTTTCCGATTAAATGGAAAGCATTCTCTTCACATTCACGGGACGGCTATGGGAATGAAAATAGCTGTTTCCTTTGCTAACGTATTCATAGCAAAGATTGAGACCGAAATCCTAAGCAAAACAGCTTTTACACCTACAGTTTGGAAACGCTACATTGACGACATCTTTTCCCTATGGGACCTAAGTGAGCCCGGCATTGAGACTTTCATCGAACAAGCAAATTCACATCACTCAATTATAGAATTCAGGGCCGATATCTCTTACACTGAGACTGTGTTCCTAGATACGATTGTATGCAAAGGCAACAAATTCAAGGAACAGTCGATCCTTGATATCAAGACACATTTTAAGCCAACTTAAACCTTCCACTACACACATTTTACCTCGTGTCACCAACCAAGTGTTAAAAATGGATTCTTGAAGGGCGGTTTCCTAACAACAAATTCCTGAGAGTCTACTTTCAAAGAAAGCATTCCAAATATCAATAAACACTTGCTGGACAGAGGCTACCCACGCAATGTAATAGCGAAAATCCTATCAGGAATATAATTTACAGGAAGCGCTACAGCGCTTAAACAGAACAACAAAAAATGAAAGAAATCTTGCCTTTTGCAACACAGTATCAATAATCAATATCTAACTTAAAAGAAGCCTTCCTCAAAAAATGGCACCTAAAACAAAATCAACCGTTACTTCGTCAGATATTCAAGCAACCACCTATCCTTTTATCGGCTAAGAAAGGGAAATCCTTAAAGGATCTGCTCGTCAGAGCAAAAATATTCATATAAGAGTTTTCACACCGAAAGGGACTGTGTGGCTTGTCACCCCTTGCATTTTCTGTATATAGTTGTAACTTTCTTTCTTCACTGAGATGGAGAATGTGTTTGTGCAACAGCAACATTACTTCCCCGTACTCTGCTCACGATCAAAGAAACTGTGGATATGTGGACACGTGTGCGCATATTGACTTATGCACCAGTGACATGTGGACCTCTGGATGTGCATATGTAGATCTGTATACCTGTGGACCTGTGGACATACGGGCGTGTGGACCATACATGCTCTGGACCTGTGGACCGTTGGAACTGTGGACATGTGGGCATGTGGACCTTTCAAAGTGTGGACATGTGTACCTGGGGAAGTGTGGACATGTGAGTACCGGTATGTGGACCTGAGGAAGTGTGGAAATGTGGGCATTTGGAACTTTAGAAGTGTGGACATGTGGGCATGTGGACAGGGACCTGAGGAAGTGTGGGCATGTGAACCAGAGGACCTGAAGAAGTGTGGACATGTGGGCATGTGGACCTGAGGAGATTTGGATATTAGGACCTGTGTGAGATGTGGATGTGTCGGCCTGTGGATATGTGGACGCGTGGACATCTCGGCATGTGAGCGTGTGGACATGTTGGAGTGTGGAACTGTAGACGTTTGAACCAGTTGACTCAGTTGTGGAAGGGTTCAGGTGAACCCATGATGGAAACAAGATGGATATCTTAGTTGCTCTGTTTGGGCTATACAGAAAATGTCAGGTCGCTTTATGCGGCTGTGTAACAATGATGTCCTTAATTATTGTTAATTATGCAAGTGCACAGAAAAAACGTAGGCATAATTTTATGACGTAAACTGTGATCCTTTACCCCCAGAAGCAACCTGAAATCCATTTGGGGCAGTGATTTGAATTTATATAAATGGCTGTTTTTTCAGAGGAACACTGAAGGATGGCACACCAATAATTGCTGACTGTCACTCCTAAGGTGTGAATGTCAATAATAGGAATCGAAAATCTTAGTTTCACGTCTTCTTATGCTTGCTTACGGTTTTTTTTCGTCCAGCGGATACGTTTGACTCATTGTTATCCTTTTTCTTATCATTATATATAACACGATCTCCGCCTATAGCAGAATGTGCACCTCGTTCCTGGGACCTTTCCTTCGCTTTGAAGTGGGGCCGGAAAAGTCCTGGGAACGAGGTTGAGATGATTCAGTGATTGTTGAGCCAGGCTGGACGGAACTGCACGAACAGGCTTTGGAACTCGATTAAAGATGAGGGTCGAGAGAGCCTTGCTTATAAATGAGTAGCTTGTTCTAACCTAATTTGATCTAAAGAGTGCATCAGCTAGTTACTGAGTTACCAAACCCAGTCGGAATCTGGGTTTCATTTCGTGGGTTTTTTTGTTATTTTATTTTGTTCTTTTTCCGTGTCGGGAAACGTCTTGCCTGTCACTCCCCTGCTAAGTGGTGTCTAAGTTTGAGGGGGGTGGGGTAATGCGTAGATGTCTCCGGTGCACACGGGAGGACATTTAATTATTATCCTGGAATGGCGTCGGAGGTCATTGTAACGCGAATGGCGTTTTAGTGCATCTTTAAACTAAATATTATGGAGCTCAAGAATGGAACGTCAATTGGATAGGCGGTCAAAAATATATATCTGGAATTTTAAAAGCGACGAGTAATGTTATTCGACAACAATTTCATTTTCGCCGTTGGATATCAAGTAAGCTTTGTTTCTAATATTTTACTAACTTGTTATTACCAGTATATACAACAATGAAGTCAAATGGCAATTCTTTTATGGATTTAACAAACATTGAAGGAATCGAACTCTTTGAATGCATCACTGTGTTTACTGAAGTTGCATTTAAGTTGTGTGGCAAGTTACATTCATTTTGTGACTCAACTCTGCAAAGGTAAAAAAAATTGGAAATATAACAGTGAAAAATTATTTGATTGAAAGCTTTTGTGCTTTATTATTTACGGTCAAGGTTCTTTCGAAAAGGGTTTGATGTGAACTGTCAGAAATTTATTTAATTGCATATGCTCTGTTACACCGATTGTGTGTCTCGTTTGCACGCACGAAATTGAAATAGGAAGGGTTTTTTGCCTCTTATAGCAAATATGTTGTTTGTTTCAATAAATGTTTCGCTGGAAAATATTTCTGTGAAATTTCCACCTTTTGTAAATTTATCATATTGTGTAATTTTCGAGCTTAACAAATTTGCAGACGTGTGTTGAAATGTGATACGGGGATGATCTTTGTGGTAATGCACTGTGAGCAGCGCATAAGTCACAAAAATAAACAGGTCTGTTGAAAGCGTGCTTGAGTTTCAACAAAATGAGCCCCAAAATCGGCAAAAAAATTGTGACGCTGATGAATAATAAAGTAGCCGCTATTCCCAAAACGATCGAATTACCTGGTGATAAATAACCTCGTCCTGGAGAGTAAATTTTGACTTTGCAGAAACAATGGTCAACCTCAAGAGTTGGGCGATTGTGATCTTTGATCTTCTTCGCACATTTCTTGTCAAGGTTTCTAACATTTGAAAGAAAAAGAAAACTAACAAAAACAAAAACCCGGTGTCTTTCCATCATTTGACACAGATGCTTCACTGTTTCGCAAGTAAACACGCCGCGGTAACGTGATCACGGCGCTCGCTGAATTCGATGTCACTTTCGATTTTGCGATTTAATCGGTGCATCCAAAAGTACAATGGTAACTTTTTATATTCGTGGTTCAAAATTAATGTTGTTTTCATATCGTAAATTTTGTTACAGGTGGCAAAATATTTTATTCTCGATCGACCGTCCTGAAAACTTCCTAATGCTCTTCCTAAAAACTGTGTCGATATTTATTTACTTTTGCATCATTATTTGTTTTGCATAAAGCAAGCTAACCAAATCTGTACCTTGCTTGGTTCGCATTTGTTAGCTTTAAAATAGAATTGTCGGTCCTATGCTTTTATTACGAAGTGGTATACTTTTTAGGTCGCCCGTCCAGATACTAACCCTACCGGACAGGGTTTAATCTAGTGAACGTTTGTATTACAAAGATGCCAGATGCTTGTGGTGAAAAGAAGTTGTGAGGGAACTTGAAAATGATCAACATGTCAGCCCAGAAGCCAATGTTTCTCGATTCCCTTTTATTTTCTTCAATCTTTCAGCGTTCAGTACTTTGCTAGTAACCACATGTCTTCTCAGGGGGCTATTTATCCAAGACTTCTACCATGGCACTACAATATACAATACCAAAACAACATCGTATACTGTTAGAGCTACATATTACGCAACGACAACTTGAATCTCCTGGAAGACAAAACGCAGCTCAGTTGACAATATGAAATAAAGCGCTGTGTTACTTCAGTACCATACGTAAGCAATGCGTGTCTATTTTTTCTAAAGATGACAGGAATTTCTTCTTTCTGACAAATGATTAATAGGCCGGTAGCCAAGATTTTTAACCTCAGAAAAGGATTTGTTTTGTCGTATGAACGTGTGAGCCAAAGGGCCTCTGCTGGTACGACTTCTGGGTGACCCCTTAAATGGTCTTAATGATCCCCGACTTGAAAAAAATTGCCTGGAACGCTGCAGTTTAATACCACCCAACTCAGTCCCTTCATACAGCAGGCACCCCAGTGAACGCTCTTGGAGCGTCTAGTTATTTTCATTTTTTTTTTTCTCTTTTCAGATGGCTGGCCACAGGCAGGGCGAATGGGATTGTCTGTAAAGCATATGACGTGCTATTTCCTGACGGTTACTGTAAGCAAATCCTTGGTAACTCACCAGTGTTTGGAAAAATGGAAGATTTACGGAACAATCACGAAATAATGCGGAGTTTTAACGATCTGAAATCAACTTTACAGCAACTTTTTGAAGTGCGCGAAAGCTGTCTTGCAGCGGTCGATGATATGTATTGTCATAACTACTTTCCACGATGTTACATTTCTTCCTCGCCTCAGCCAGTTTGCAGAGAAGCATGCGAGGAAAAGTTCTTAAAAGTGTGTGATCAAGAAATCAAAGCGGTGAAAGATTTTAATAGAAAAATGCCTTTCTCATTGCGTTTAGACTTTGAAATCATAAACTGTACAACTCTACCATATCGGAATCCAACAGGCAACTGCTACTATCCTGATGTGATACAAGGTTACTACGTTCCAAAGGTTTTTCTTTTTCTTTCACATAATCCAGAAGGAGTAGAGTGGAACAGATGCGTACATACATACATACATACATACATACATACATACATACATACATACATACATAATTGACCGCTCCCCATAGGGGCTTTTCAGGGCCAATGAAACACAACGAAACGACAACTGTTAAGAATCCCAACTGGCTGGAGGCAAACCAGTTGGCTATTTACAAGTGCGGCTGGGAAGTTGAACCAGGGACTACCAGGATCAAATTCAACGAGCGGTCAGAGCGGGTCTTGAACCCGGGATCTCCGGATCTCAAGGCAAGCGGCCTAACCACTGGGCCACACTGCCTCCAATGAGGAACTGCTCTGCTCCACAAGCGTATTTCTTGCTTTCGCTTGGGCAAACTTGATTTACCTCAACGCGGTTCACCAGTAGGCAATGACTCGAAAGATGCACTTCGCTTATCTCGTTGAGGAATTGTCGTTTTCTACGACGATTTATAATGAGTACAGCTTGTCTTACTAGGTATTCTCATCTAAGCCAATCAATGTGCAATGAGCTCAATTACTTCAGAATACTAGTTGTTCTCTCCTGGAATGAGGACCAGCCTTCATTCAGTGATCTTTGCCCAAGCTATTTGAAACCCCCCAGGGCCACAGGGATATCCTTTTATGGGCAACTCTCCGAGGAACATTGTTTTCCTTTGATTTAGAGATTTCGTTACAAAGAGAGTCGAAATTTTCTTTCTCTATTAACTTTGCGCACCAACCATCACAAGATGCTGTTGAGAAGGTAACAAGTATTCTTTTTTCACTTACCACCTCAATTATTATTTGATCGCTTTTATCTTTATGTCTTATTTAGAACAACTAAACATCCTAGAGTGTAAAGGTATGTCTGATTTAAATTGTATTCTCGACTAGTGCAAAACCTTATACCAAACTATAAATATTTCCAACTTACGAAACGAAATCATCCCTCAATCGCGTTTATATGACCGTGACAAAAAATTGTAATTGTAATAAGAGATTGATTCTTTGTTAGAATGTTTCTATGGAGATGGGCGTGGTTACCATGGGAACAAAAGCACAACAGTTTCCGGATACAAATGTCAGTCATGGAATGCCACAACTCCTCGGGAACACAACATCACGGGATCGATTTATAAGGAAATCACAAATTGCACCGATTTTTGCCGTAATCCGGGGGGGTTCGGCTTGGATGGGCCCTGGTGTTTTACCACGAATGATACCGTGCAATGGGAGTACTGCGGCGTGCCTAGATGCGCCGAAGAAGGTTAGTACCTTCAGGAACTCATGACTTGAAAGTTAGAAATCACATATTCCTCCTCTAAATTCGTTTCCTCGCACCATTTATATTAAAAACGACCCCTCTGGCCAAGATTTGTAAAATTAGCCAATCAACGTGCGTATCTCCAATCCCGTCATATGCAAACATATATTGACGACACGGGACAAAGAGGTTTCACCTTTAAGTTAACTGGAAGCTAAGAGAATGGTTAGGAAGTATAAAAGTGTTCTTAAAAGTAAGGCATATGGGACCTTTTAGTGAAGAATTCGTTAGAATGACTGAAAAAGGAAGGCAACATTCGCTCAACACGCACCAAAGGAAAGTCCAGTTTCAACCAGTCACCCAGGACTTTCGTAAATTGGATTGCTATGACCGTTATAGTAAAATGAGGCTTACAACACTAACAATGAACTCGAAATTTTCAATACCGTACTTGGTAAAGCCTCGTGCGGTATTGAAATTTCTCCTTCATTGTTAGTGAACTTGTGCAGGTTAATCTCTACAATTCACTCGCTGAGTGCGTTAACCTGT
This sequence comes from Montipora capricornis, assembly GCF_036669925.1. NCBI lineage: Eukaryota > Metazoa > Cnidaria > Anthozoa > Scleractinia > Acroporidae > Montipora > Montipora capricornis. Next base: position 36,959,649 of record NC_090892.1, read on the forward strand.
AACTACACGTTTATGGAAATGTCCGCGTGCGTAATGTATATAACCCGCATCCCACAGGTCGCATTGAAAACTATGAACAACGCACTGCTGATGATTTACAATTGGTGGCTGTTTAGTGCACGAAATGCTTTTCATGGAAGCTTTAAAGCCAAATCTCAATGTGCAATCAGACTCCATTCCTGCGAAAGTATTTTTATAATCTTCGCACCTTTGTTAATACTCTTCGCCAAAAATCGATTTAAATACTGTAATTTGCATTACCAGATATAAATTTTCCTTGATAATGGGTCATGACTACTCCGAAACGTTGGGTTTTATCTTTTCTTATCGTTCGTTTTTACAGTTTTATGCTTAAAGAAATATCTTTTAATACGAATGTCTACAGCTATAGCTATTATTTTATTTATTCATTGAACCAAATTTCGTCGATCTTCTCATTCCATAAGCGCCATCAAGTCCACCCTCTGATTTTCGCGGTCACAACATGAGCTCAACAAGCATTCAGGTTAACTGGGAAGATGTTCCAAAGTCGTCAGTTAATGGAATACTCCTTGGGTTTCACGTAGCTTGCAATCTAGTCAACTGCTCAGAAGGACAAGTCATGGATTTGCCGCGCGAGAATCATAGCTGTGTGTTCAGAGGGCTTGAAAAATACAAGAATTATAGCTGCTGTCTGAGGGCATATAACAACTTTGGAAACGGTTCGTGGAGTAAAGAACTCGTCATTTCAACTGACGAAGACGGTATGATGAATGGTTGACTGATGATGACTTGCTGATGCACTAAAGCTAAATGACAGAGCGACGGACTTAAACTGACTAACTAGGCTGACTAGGGGTACCTTTTTTTTTGGGAAAATCCAAAAACGGATTTCTGATCTCGGATGAATGGATTTTTCAGCGTCAAAAAAAACGCAAAATTCGAAAAAGGATTATTTTCCATGACAACGCAAACAAACAAACCCAGAGTTGCGTGCAAATTTTAAAAACAAAAACAAAAAAATAGCGATTAATTTTGCTTTGGAAAAAGTCTTCAATGAAAATGCCACCAGAAGAAAAATACCTTAGCGATCGATAAGGTGTAGGAAAGGTGCTAACAATATTATTGCTCTCAAGAAACTTTAAGTGTAATTTCTAGTGTGAAATTTGCAGGAAACCTAGCTATTTTCGACCTATTTATGTCTTCGATCGTACGGTAAAAATGGCGCGAGAAAAACATTTGGGCTAACTTGTCACGTAGGGTAGCTGTTGTGTATAATTTTTGCATGGAAAACCGCTTGTCAAAAGTACTTTTTTCAAATCCTTTCCCAAAAAAACGCTGAAGTGATGAATCTGAAATATCCGGATTTAGATTTAATCCAAAGTATCCTCCTCGAGTGTGGATATTTTGGATTCATGATCCGTTTTCGGATTTTCCCACTGGTTGTCTGGCGGACTGACTGACTGACTGACTGACTGACCGCGTAAACTTTACCGTACTTTATTGTTTATCTATTAAAACAAATGACGGTGCTTATCTATTGACAAAACAACGTTCAATTAGTTGATCTCTATTGGAGTCACTGATTTTAAAATCAATTTAGAAGCGTTTCAGTCAACACAATTGCACAGAGCAAGCCTGCTTTTTGTTAGGCTGCTGCACAAATGCTAAAGTTGCTCATTTAACTGTTACAGTCCCTTGCTATTTAAAACATTCCGTATCCGCAAATGATCATCAGTGGTGGAAATTAAGTAAAGATTAGGTTTACGTATGGTGATTCCCTAGAAATAGAACTTGTCATAGATTTCCGATGAAACGTCGTACTTTGTAACATGTCAAGGAGATGATAAATTTTAATAAAAAAAGGGGGTTAACGTGCTCGTTTCCATGTTACGACGCTGACGAACACCGCTATTTAAGCCACTTTGAGAATTGCCGTGCGCATCCCCAATGTTGGATAAATTTAGCTCAATTTTATAAATATAATCAATAATATAACGCAGAGCCGGGTGTATTTCTAAGGATAATTCAAGTACGTACCTAAATAATGTATTTAAATGCCTTTGTGAGTACTTAACACTCCAAAAACGATACGTTAACTTGAGTGAGATCTGTTCGAGTCGTAATGGCTCCTTCCGTACAATTTTACGAAATTGCCAAAAAACAATCCCTTTCGGCAAGCGTAATGGAAGAATACTGGGCTACATAGTTGAAATAAAATCTGCGGAAGAGAAAGGAGGGAGAGGTGAGATGAAGAACTTCACAAGGTCGAGAAACGTCACATTCACCGGGCTTAAGAAATACCACAAGTATGTGGTCAAAGTTCGCGGCCAGACTCAGCGTGGAAACGGGCCAGTAAAAGATGTAACTGTTCAAACAGACGAAGATGGTAATTATGTGCACTTTTTACTTTGAAAACAAGATATTACCTGCCTTTTTTTTTCAGAGAGCTTTACCGCTTGTCATTGAAGTGAAGGATGCCAACCTATATAGAGAGGATATTACACGGTGGAGAGAAGATATAAATTTTATGTTTGAGTGGCAAGAACAACATCTATCGCTGCGGTCACTCGTGAGATATTGTTCTTGCCACGAAAACATAAAATTCATATCTTTGAGCTAACGTGTAATTTTCTTTTTATTATACAGACACTAAGTATACATGGTAGAGATTGAAAAGCAGGGTTAACACAAATATAGGGTACTGGTATTACTACAAACAAAAAAATGCGGGAATCGTGACGTCGTTGCTCAATATGACCACTCGTGTTACATACGAAAAATACTTCACACGGTTCCCCGATGTCATGGTCGTATTGATTCCACAAGTATTTTAGTTCCCGGTAAAACGCTCCCGTCCACATAATACAGTGTAATTTGATCAGGCCATGACGCGGTGGATGACCATCAATCCTTTTCTCCAAATGAAGCTCGTACCTCGCGTGAACTTAAATGTCCTTACAGATATTCAAGCAAAGAGAACAAGTTCAGACATTTCATTTTAACACTGAGTTATATTTCGCATGCGATAGTAGTGCTACTGCTCGCTACGCAGTATCGCGCAATTGTTCACTTAAATTTGTTTATTTAACAATTCGCCAACCATTACGAAAATAATAGGGTGGCAGGATGGTAGTAAGGGGAAAGTCAAATCCATTTCTAATCCTTGCACACTCACACAAGCGCGAAACGCTCAACGCGCACACACTCACACGTACAAATGAATAAACACTAGGGCTAGTAAGGATGCGTACATAATTTCAGTGAGGTTGTAAATGTTTGAGCAATGAAGATGTAAAAGACTAGGTGATGACATCACATGTGCAGGTAAAGAGTCCCAGTCACTAAAATAACGATTATAGAAAGAAAATTTTAAAATAATTAGTGCGGACAGGTTTTCCCCTAATTTTGTAATCATGGTTAGATCTTGTTACTTAGAATGTGATTTTGCCACAACAGTTCCAATCTTTCTCGTTTAAGTGATGTGAGCATGGTTTTTGTATTATTCAAGTGTACGCAAATACTTACTGCACGCCTATCCTTTCCCTAGTTCCAGACCACCCTCCCTTAGACATATCAGCAACTACGATAGGATCATCTTTGGTACTACTCGAATGGAACCCAGTGCCCCCGGAATACACCAATGGGAACGTGCTTGGTTACAAAGTGTTCTACGGTGACGTAAGCGGCACAACACGTGAGAAAAGTACTGTTTCCACAAGGAAAACCTTTCAAAATATCGAAGGATTAACAGCCCACACGAACTATAGATTTCAAATACTTGCGTTCACTGCAAAGGGCGATGGCGCAACGAGTGCCCCATATTATGTGAAAACAGGTAAAGTAGGATTTTATTTTAGCTAATTAGTGTTTTCCTTCCGTTCATACGGGCTACAAATCTCTGAAGTGCGGATTCTGGTAGCAGGTTGGCATTTTGATAAAGAGCGAGTTTGCTCGGCATGGTGACAGATGACACATATGTGTTCCTGTCGCATGCCTGACACCAATAAAATCTTTTGATTGTAAGAATGTAATGACCCTTTTTTTTCGCGAAAAAGTGGAGAAATCTTTCGAGCTGCTAGTCGGGATATCTCCGTTCTTGCATCCAATAGTAGTAATGATTATATTAAAGCTTGTCTTAATACAGGAACTTTAGTTGTGGCCACAACACATTCAATTTTTGTTGTTTGCAATTGCTCCCGATTGTGCTGGGCACTCTAAGCATTTTTTCGATTTTGGCGCTAAAATTTGAACATTTTTTTTAAAGTTTGGGAAATTAAGCATTTGAACTCTTTATTCTGGTCTAGTTCCGAGCAACATTTTGTCTTGAGAAACAATTTTCAGTAAACCGAGATTCTTTAGTGATCGTGAAATTGAGGAGCTTAGGAGCAGGGCTGGGGAACTGGTGAGAGCACTCGCCTCCCACCAAAGTGACCTGGGTTCGATTCCCAGGCTTTTCGTCACTCGGGGGTCTCTACTCTGCTCCGAGAGGTTTTTCTCCGGGTACTCCGGCTTTCCCCACTCCTCGAAAACCAACCTATGATTTTATGTGATTTCTGTGCGGTGCACCCAATTTTTAGTGCGTCTGCGCTAAATACACTGACACTTAAGGTTGTTTAGTACAGTCTTACGAAGAAAAATATCAACATTTTGAAATCTGTTAAATTAAGGCAACGGGATGTCTCTTCTGAAGTGTTAGTCACTGCAATTGACAGTTGAATTGCTGTACAATGTAATTTTACCTAACAAATAAATGCAAATCAGGGGGGACTGGAAACTATACATTTCAAAGGTCTTTTTTTTCAAGACCTAGCCGTACAACCAGGGTTAAAATTTTGGGAATTTGTAAAAAATATGAAGACAAGACCTTCAACATTTTTTAAAAAGATCTATCAGACAGTTTTTCAGTTATTATTAAAATAGACAAAAATCAACATTTTTGCCATTTGCGAGAAACCTGTCTGACAGATTTAACTATTTATTTCGTTTATTTTGTTAAGGAAATCCTGAAATTTTAAGGTGGAGTCGTACAGCTACAACTGTAGTTTTCGAGAAAAAGGCCTTTGAAATGTCTGGTATCCAGTCCCCCATTCAGGAGCTCGGTCACTATATTTAGCATCTTCCCCTGATTTGC
>NC_090892.1:36972261-36974761 GCF_036669925.1 Montipora capricornis
TGGCAACGGGACGTGGCTCCAAATAACAAAGTCATGGCAAGGTTGTCATTTGTGACTGCGCTGGAACAATTTAATTACTGACATGTATAACTGCCTCGAACTCTGACAATTCATGTAAGAATGACTTCACCAACGGGTACTAAGAGTTTCAAAGCAGTTATGTGAATCTTACCAATGTCCGCTTGCAAGGAATTAGATTCAATAAACCACACACAAAATATGTATATTTGTCGTATGATCCATTACTTGAAAGTAAGCATTGCGTGAAGATGCAAGTCGTGCTTGTGAATTTTATAGTAGCTTTTCACGAATCTTGCCATCAGTCGAAATTGAAATCCTTTTACCACAACTGTACAGGAATGTCGACACCCAGTAGAACAGAAGTTGCAAAATCCTGAATTGTGATCCACCGGAAATATCGAAGCGTTCTTTTAGACGCCATCTTATGAAATTGACATATACGTCGTGTTAAGTCACTGTAGTGTAACTGCTAACTGAGCCCCAAGTCTCCTCGTTCGTCGTCTGAGTACACTACATACATACATACATAAATACTTTATTCGTCCCAAATGGGCTTTTCAGAATAAAGTCAAGGGATAACTAATGCTATATACAAGTAAATTAATTAACTAATTAACTAGTAAATGACATAATCGAACCGATTAATTATTAATTAATTAATGAAATAAAAACAAAAGTGGAGCAATTAAGTCACTAAAAAATTCGAGAGAAGGCTTCTCCTCAGGCAACGTTTGAAGTCCTGTAGTGTTGGTTTCAACTTAAGAGTCGAATCTAGTGAGTTCCAGAGTTTGACTGTCCTGAAGTGGAAAGTTCAAAGGCATATTTAACATCTGGGAGTTCCTCGTTGTACGCCTTGTGATCATGGCTCTTTGAATATATTTAGAAAATAAAGAGGCTGGAGCGCACCCTGACATACATTTGAAGGCCATTATTGCGTGGCGATAATACAACTGCTGTCTTACAGGTAGCCACTTTAGATCTTTAAGGATAGGGGAAATATGGTCGTATTTCCTTGAGCTGCTAACGATACGAGCCGCGAAATTCTGTACAGCCTGGATCCTACTTAAGTTGTACTCAGAGGTGTTGCTCTAAACATTACAACAATAATATAGCTTGCTAAAAACTAAGGCATTAACTATAATAGTTAAGGTGGTTGGGTCAAAAGCATGTTTAACTCGATTAATCTGGCCTAGGCGCACCATGCAAACGGACACTGTTGAAGCTATGTGATCGTTATATGTCAAGCAGGGATCCAGGACAACTCCCAGATCCTTAGCAACGGTAGCCGGTGTAATTTCTTTTCCCAACAAATTTAGACGAAAATCCTCTACTTTGCTGACCATCGCTCTGGTGCCAAAGATAATTAAAAGAGTTTTACTAGGGTTTATAAGGAGTTGATTTCTAAAAGTCCAGTTACTAATTCTGCTTAAGTCTTCATTTAATTTGGTAATCTCGCTATAATGAACTGCCACCGCGGCAGCAATCCCGCATACAAAAATTTGGTTTCATCAACGGAGTTGATAATGTAAATTGGACGCCGTATAGAGATTCTCTGCACGGTGGTCAGTTTACATTATCAACTCCGTTGATAAAACAAAATTTTTGTATATTACCTCCCCACCGACGCAGCACCATAATTTCTTTAGAAACTACCCCCCGCAATCGAGGGCAAGACGATCTCGTGGAAAGTGTAGTTAACCGAACCTGAAAGCTAAAATTTTACGAGAGTGCTTAGGCCTAATCACTGAAACGAGCGCTTAGGCTTAAACAGTAAACGAGTGCTTTCTTCTTCACACTACCTAGTGAAAAGTGTTGTACGTTATGCGAACCACAAAATGAAAGCTAGAATTACGTGGTGATATTAAAGACTAAAAAAAGTAACCTCGTCTACGAGAGTGAATTTTTGACTTTGCAGAAACAATGGTCAACCTTTGTGTTGAATTCGCACATTTCTTGTCCACTTTTATGACACTGAAAGAAAACAAAAACGCAAACTAACAAACAACAATCCGATGTGTTGCCGCAAGCAGTATAATGAACTGCCAACGCGGTCCACAATCCCGTAGTCGATGACTGAAAATTGTTCAAGGGCAAGACGATCTCTTGAAAAGTGTAGTTAACCAAACCGCAAAATGAAAGTTACAATTTTACGAGAGTGTTTAAGTCTAATCACTGAAATGAGCGCTTGGGCGTAATCAGTAAACGTGTGCTTTCTTCAAACCGTAAAGTGAAAGCTAAAATTTTACAATAGTGCTTAGGCCTAATCAACGGCTGAAACAAGCGCTTACACTTTTGAAATATTGCTATAATGAACTGCCACCGCGGTCCGCAATCCCGTAGTCGATGAATGAAAATTGTCCAAGGGCAAGACGATCTCGTGAAAAGTGTAGTTAACCGAACCGCAAAATGAAAGCTAAAATTTTACGAGAGTGCTTAGGCCTAATAATAGTGTTCTTAACCGAACTACAAAATGTAAGCT
>NC_090892.1:36987261-37002261 GCF_036669925.1 Montipora capricornis
ACATCCAAATTGATTTTTTGTGCTGTATATTATCTCACTGTTTTAGTATATACTAAAACAACTATTCACCTCAGTGTCGGTGGCTAGCGTTGGATATTTACCTCGCCGCCTCGGTAAATATCCACCGCTAGCCACCTCCACTTCGGTGAATATTTGTTAAATATTCTTGCTCTTTGGCCATTTCAACTTAATCAAAAACATAAGTTTTACATGAGTTTTACATTGGTAAAACGAAACGTCGCTTACGTGACCGTAAAAAATATCATTTCAAAGCACTCAATGGGATCAGTCAAATTTCCGCCGTTGCAGATCACGCAGTAAAAACAGGTCACAACATAAAATGGGATCATTTTCAAGTTTTAGCAAATGGTAGCTCTGATTTACATTGTAAAAGAAAGCAAACTTTATTAATACGTGACCTTAAACAAGCGTGAAACGAAAACGTTGGCAGTGAAAAACTGTGGCTTTACTAAACGGTCAGTTTTCACGGCTATCTATTCATCTTACTATTTTATCTTATTCTCTCTAGTTACCAGTCTTCTTAATTTTATATATAATATATTTGAATTTGTTCAACCGTCACTTCTGAAGATGTATGTTGTAGCATACGAAGCGTCAAGTCAAAAGTAAAATGCGCTTTAACATTATGTTTGTAGCCGCTGTTTGTTTTATGTTTTTGAATATAATGATGTTCGTTAATTTAAGAGTTAACGATTTCGCGTTTGTTTCCTGTATTTTTTCTTTGTCACATTGAATTACATGTATCAACTATTCAGCTCGCTGCGTTAAAGTTTTCTTCATACTTATTGCAAGTTTGCTTTGGTTAGTTAAGTGTTATATTAATTGATTGCTAGTTTTGTCTGGTTATTTTCGGTCAAAGTATAAAGAGAATGTTAAAGGAACCATGCAATCAAGCATCAACCGGTGGGACACTGGAGCTCTGCCTGCCCCTGCATGACAACAGCGGTCGGGGATTCCAATCACCGGCATTCCTATGCTTCAAAGTCCAGAAATAGAATTGGTCCACCACCCAAGAAACAGTTAAACTTGAGTTTTATAGCGTGAGGGTTGAGTGCAACCAAAGGAGGGTATTGCATTACACCGGGCTCATCATTACAAACAATAGATTTCGACGGACCATTCAACTAATTTCCAATTATAACATAGCTAGTGAATGTTCTTGTAATCCAATTCAATATCGTAAGCGTGCTTTAATTTCCCTCTGAGCCGTGCTGATGATACCAGCAAACAAATGCCTCGCGAACTTGTTTTCAGGCTTCGAACAAGTAAAGAGAAACTTTACTCATTTAAAAGAAAAAGAAAGCGGAGCCAATTCTTAACTTAACTTAAGCCATGTTCACACTCAACGTTGATTGTGATCAACTGAAGTATAATTCAGGCTATCATATTGCATTCAATTTTACTCAATTATGGTTGTGTTCACATCCGCGAAAGTTCAAATTCAATAGGTAGGGTAAGCTCGCAGCGTGAGACAAAATGGCTCCGTATCGCGCGGCTACCACGATTATCATCACCATGCTTGGGGTGAGAAGAAAACCAAAGATAACTTCCAAGAATAGAAGAAGACAAATCCAAATCTTCGTTCCATGAAGCGATTAGAAGTTCCGTCTGCTCATACCACCACGAGTTCAACATTCTGGTCAAGTACGCACTGTAATTACCTCAAACAACCCCCTTGAGGTTGTTTGAAATAATTATAATCCAATTGTAATCACGTACTGTAATTAGTTGATTTGAACCTATTGCAAACTCAAGTAGATCATAATTCGATCATACTCGAGGTCTAGTGTGAACACGGCTTAAATTAGTCAATTCTTAGCTTTCTTATGAAGTCACAGAGAAACGGCGGCCATATTTTTGACAAAATTATTATCCTCTATGAATGTCGGTCTATTGTTATACTAACGTTTTCCTTTGTCTCGGTGAACAAACATGACCGCTGATAGTAGTATATTACGTAGGAGTTCTGCTTCCGGCGGATGATAAGGATCACGCGCCGATCATGTGATTAAAAAGTCAGAATTAAAGCAACCGGAGATGCCGCACCAAATTAAGAAATCATATTATAATAAAGTTTTGATATAACGCACGCTCTGATTTATTATAGTGCAGATGCACGGCTGACGCCACTCGTAGGATTCGGAAAATAAATTTTTCCAAACATTTTAGCCGAATGCGCGAGGAAATTAAGAACTTCTTTATTTTAGTGTAAATAAAAAACCTCGCCTGTGATCTGTACATGTTCTGCTGTAAAGCACTTAAGAAGCGGATAGCGCACTCAAGAAGTAGGGAAAACGCTCGACTATGTCTCGTGTTTCCCTTACACTTCTTGAGTTCTCTAACCGCTTCCTGCGTGCTTTGCAACAGAACAGATCACAGGCTAGGCTTCTTTATTTGCTAAACCAAACTGGAGTGAAGCATAGAAAATACGTGTGCGGTGAATATGACATGTTTCATATTTGCCTCTCCTTGGTGGAGAAAGTTGTCAAAGACGAACTGCCGCAGCCAATGGTTCGAAATGACAGCTGTTAATCGCTTAACTGCATAAAATAATTTTGTATGTGTATTTGTTTTTTAGATCCAAACGCCCTTGTTGCACCCTATGCTACTTCATCACCGAATTGGCTTGAGAGAATCAACGCTCCTCATATCTACGAGATAGTGGAAAATGATCATGAAGTTGACGAGGATGTTTCAGTTACCTGTCATCGGGTACCCTACATCAACATCGCTCCGAATGGGTCTCTGAAACTTCCTCCGTATCTGAGGAACATTTTCCTGGAGTTTGAAAGATATTACGAGAACACGCGCTATCAAAGGTTGAAACGGTATGTAATGACAAACCAACAAAGATATGATACAGCCGTAGGCAGCAGAGAGATTTCTTAAGCACAGTCCACGTTTAGTAGGATTAGGTAAATGGGAATTGGTAGTGTCGCCTTCACAAATGTAATTGTCAACTCTCTCTACCACGATGCATCATTATTATAAATTTTCTATTAGAATGATTGCAGTTTCCCAGTTTCTCCGATAAGTGCTATGGAAAACCGAGTGCGAGTCAAACAGAAGCTAGCATGAAAGTGTGAACGAGAAAAGAGGGAGAGCTCTATCTTTCTTATCATGGCACTCTACTTTTTCGTATTATATAGCATTACTTCACTCTTTAACGCTTTTGGATTGAAAAGATGAAAAAAGTGATAAAATGATAATTTTAAATTCATAAATGAAAAATACTATAAATAAATCAATCTAACAAACGAACATAAAAAGATAAAAAAAATTTAATTTACCCTGAGTACAAGTAGTTGGCGAGATATTTTATCGCGAAATTATTAAACAAGCGCAAGTAAATCGATTGTTGCTCCGTTGAGTTTTGGCTGCGAGAGCGAGCGGCTGCGAAACGGCGAAGCCGCGAGGGACGGAATGTGGAGGGAAGGAATGTGGCAGGGAGTGTATTACAATTAATACACGTTTAGGAGAAGGGCAAGTTAAATTATACTTTTATTGCCTCTTTAAAGTGCTACTAGGATCAAAAAATCACCCTTTTTGTTCCTCAGATTTTGAAAGTGTGATTGCTCAACACTTGACTGGAAATTTTAAGCTTTGGTTTTTATCCAAAGGCTATTTACTTTGAGTGTAAGTTTTGGATCTCATGGTCTGCCATTACTCACGTTCCAAACTGACCGATTGGACCTCAGAGGGTTGGATCTAGGGAAAAGTGACGTCATTTACTCACTAGCTTAAAATTTCAGCGTGAAAACTCAGCTTAATATATATGCAAAACACGAGTTTAAGAGTCTGAAAGCCCGAAATTCCCATGCTGCATATTAATTCAGCCACATACAGACGCATTACATTCTTAAACTATTAAGTCTTTGACGTCATTTTCTCCTCGACCAGCTCTCTCAAGATTTTAAAGTTAAATAGACTTAAATAGAAAAAGTTCATTTTAAATAAGGAAGTGTCTTTTTTTAAATTAAGTCTTAAAACATGGGTCACTTAGTGTTTAGTTAACATACTTCTGAAATCCAAGGAAAAAATATTTGATTTTTTGATCATAGAACAACTTTAAAGATCTTTTAATCCCCTTTTTAACGACCTTCTTGAATTAACGACGGATCAACGCCGTTTGGCACGTCTTAAGAAAGACTTACTCAACGTTGCTGAACTGACTTCCTCCTTAATGGAGGCTTCATAATTCCCATTTAATTCCACGTTGTAGCCTCGATTAAACAGATCTTCCATGATTTATGTAGTAATGCAATTTTGGTGGTATCTTTTTTCTAGTGGAAGACGTTTCATCGGATGGACCTCGGACGTCAATGACGGTCTTTTATATGATACACTTCACCGTGGAATACCGGTTCCATCTGTTTCTCCTAACAGTTTGAACCGGGAACCAGCACACCAAACAACAGTTGAAGATTCCCGTAAAGGACTCAAGCGTCACTCTATTTGTTTGGGTGAGCTGAGAGGCGTCAGGGACGCTGTTCAAGGTGAATTTTCCAGCACGCAACCAGTGGAGATAGATACCATTGGATGCACAACAAGTCACAATCGCCGGCGCTTTTCTGTTGATCTTGGTGAAGTCCGAGAGTTTATTGCAATGACAGAGATGAAATCGACTGCTACAGATAACCCGGCCGTCACTGATCATTGGCCAGCAGACATGCGGGAAACACATCAAAGTGAAGCCCTTGCTAACCAGCTACCAGCTGCTTATTTCTGAGCAGAATATTACAGTGTAACAGGAAACCTTAGATGCACCATTGCAGGCTGAAGATAAGAATCACTGTTATACCGATAAACACAACAACCGAAAGGCATGTTGCTGTGTATTGTTAAACGATAAAAATTGTAGCTATTCATTGAATTGCTTGGCCTCGCTGGATGACGATGATTATAGATAAAGTCATTTAAGCAAATTGCTTCGCCTCATATATTGGGTACTTTTAATGTTAAGTTCTTTTGAATGGGTTAGTGGGATATTAAAAAAGGTTATTGGTTTCACTTTTCCTGGTAGTTTCCAAGCAACATTAGTGGTCGATTCTTATGAGAAACTATCTCCTAAGGCTGTTTGCTTTTTGGTATAGTTGCGATCGGAGTGTGTCTTCTCCTAAGGTCATGAATTTGGTTTGAAACAGGTGTCGCGAAAAGTGTTTGGTACGCTGGGCCAACTACGTTTTTTATTAGAAATGTTTTAATTGGTTTTTGGTATCACTACGGTTTTTTGTGTTTCTCTCAGTGGTGTTTTTACCCAGACGAGCTCTTTTACTATATTTTTGGAAGCAACTTATTTTCAGTTCACCTCTGGGCCTTTTGACATGCCAGATAAATTTATGGAAAAGGCGGTGCTTATCCTCGTCCTTTCCTTCTTTTCTCTGTAAATTTGCTGTTTGACTTAATTCTAGATATTGTAACTCGTTCCTTGTAATTTTTGTAACTTGTCATACTCCGTTCGTGCTAATCTGATGTTGACAAACCTGTAAGATCCCGTCGAGACAAACGATTTTCTTCAGTAGTGGAAAAAGTATGTTAATGTGCTGACGCGCAGGCGTAGTGCGTCTCGCAGGTGTCATTTTGACGTGTGATTGGCACTTGATTGTTCATTCAGACTAAGAACAAATAAAAAGAGCTGTATACCTAACAAATGAGAAGTTAAGCAGGACTAGTTGAGCGAGAGCTGTAAGATCGACCCGAGAACACCAAATAAAGAGGTGAAACAGCAGAAGTGTTGGGGAGTCTTTCTTCCCCAAAAAGATTTCCTTCAACAGTAGTCTGGAGAAGGTCGATTTAGGCTTCTTGTCCACCCCTTAAAGCCGTCTTAAAAATGTGCAAATCTAAGATAAATTTGCTCAAACTCTCTGGCTCAAACCAATATTAAGTCCAGGATTTTTAAAACAAGTGATCCAGTCTCGCGTCATCCACTTGAACGTTTGAATTAAGGACAGTATTTTGACTGTTCGTCTTAAATGACAGGGCACAGTCGACGTTTCAAAGTTTCTCACCGGCGAGTATATAGGATGCATTACACGCTGAAGGTGAGAATCGCTGTTGTGCGGATAAACGTTAGGGTGTACGGATGGCCGCAGAAGTTACAGCACTCTCTTCCCATAAATGTACAAACATGTGGCGTGGGTTTAACTCCCAGACCGAGGTTTCAAATGCAACAAAAGGTGTTTTTCAAACAACACTCGTAGTTTCATTTGAGACTTTGAGGGGCATGACTTTGTAGAGCTCGCACACCAGCGGGAAACATTGTCCATTCAGGACCTACAATCGGCGTCAAAATTGTTGTGACACTCTTATCCTTTAGAGTCGATTTCAAGCTCGGTGCGAAAATGGCCCCCTCCACCGCACCCCCAGGACAATGTTGTGTTATTTTCTGTTTCCTACGAGCCTTGTCAACAGCGGTACAACATTGATTAGCGTGGGAGAGGGAGGGGTATCCCGGAAACGTACTTTTTGGACAAGTTTTCTTTGCAAACAATGAATGTGTCGTTGCCAGTGTGCTCTGTTGGCAACTGTCTCAACTAATTTTGTCGCCGATTGTCTGTTTCAGAAAACTTCCTTTATACCCTTTATACGGGCACCTATAGTGCACACTGTCCTTCAATATGAACACATGAGTGAAAGACTTTTTACAGGTCTAAAATATTGCGGATATTTTTTTTATTTTTCCCGTTTTCGAGTGTGAAAAATGCGGTGTCCTGTGTCGTTGCATATTGTAGATAAACGACCTATTGTAGCTCCCCAGGAGTCTTTCGAGAAGCTCAATGGGTAGAGCATCAGACCGGTGTTACAGTGTCGATTCTGTGGTCAAGCTGGAGTGGCTACCCATGCGCGAGCGCCGTGACTGGCATTTCATTTATTAAAGAATACCCACAAGGGTAGCCGGCAGCCGGCCTCTTTCGCTTCCGTTGGATAGAGTTACCCATACTCGCACTCTACGTCCAAGCAGCACCCTTAAGCAGGATACCATTAACCGGAGCTTCCATCTGTACTGTACGCTTGAGTTAACCCTGTCCCGTGTCTTTCTATTTTTAGAACTACTCTATTTTGACGTATGTGACTGAGAACATACGTGAAGTGGTTCTCATACGTCACATACGTATGTGACGCAATAAATGGCTGACCATAGGTCTCTTATGGTTGGCTATTGTGAAAACACCCTTTAAAGCCACCGGCGAGGTGCTTCTGAAAATAAAAAGATATAAAAAGAAGGTGTTGATTCAGAGGGTTAATATGGGAGATGGAGGCTCCGGCTAATGGGCTCGTGCCTTAATCTGACCATCTTATTTACATCACGTACATCACACACTTTCCAGGACAGCGCTGCTCCTTTGTTCAATGCCCTCCCGCCTGCGATTAAATCACAACTTCAGGTCTTTTTCAATCCAAAGCGGACGTTTGAACTCTTAAGGAAACGCTGCCTTCTTTCATAGTGCACGTTTTGGGTGGTTAGCTTGACCTTTTCCAATTTACTTTATCACATTATATGTAGGACTATAAGTTAGTGTACATTATTTCTTTATTTGTCTAAATAAATATAGATTTTAGTTGTAGCATAGTTTTATCAGATGAAGAGCCAATATATTTTGGATATGCTGATAAACCATTATTATTATTATTGGTTCGATGATCCTGGTTTTGTAGCCCCTCTTTCACCCGTCGCCGAGGAACTGGGTTAAGTTTGTTGGTTTTAAACTGTTTCTTAAAGTTTTTCGTCGGGTACCTTGGTTTTCCCCCCTCCTCAAACCATTTAATATTAGTTAACATGATTTCAATTGATTTCTGTACTGTGCCCCTGCGCTTAAGACAGTTGACACTTAAATCAACGTCAATATTGAGTTATTACAGGCAAGGTGATCTAAACATATAATTTTGCGCGGATGGAATCGTACTGTTTGTTTAGTGTTAATAAAAATACAGAAAACATAATAAAAGGGCAATCAAATTTGTGCTAACACTTTTTAGAACTTTCCGGGATGTCCTCCGCTTCCATATCATGCTGATCTCTGAGATGGTTTCCGACTGCCGATCCTTTGTGTTCTTCAATCCGTTGGTGTAGGTGTCGGCACGTATAACCCGACATACGGCCTGCATCGTACAGGTCCTGGACAGTCTGTCCAGGTCACACCTAAAATATAATACACCGTGCATTGCTGGAGGCCGCGATTCTCTCGGTCGGCACCAAGAATAGCAACCTCTGGCTGGTTCCGAAATCTGGGGGTCGTCTATTTTGGTAACCGTTGACCTAACAGCTACTAATTGATTCAAATTTCTGAGATTTCGCTGGAAGTCCGTGATTTGCCGTCTTCTGTCCACTCTTCCTGGTTGGGGGTTGCCAGCAATCTCGTACCCAGATTCCTCGGGCTTTTTGGCCAGCGAGTGAGCGCCCGGAAAGACTCTGGGATAATGGACTTGAACTATTTTTTTTAATGGCTGCTTGCATAACAATGGCAGTCCGACAGGAAGTCGGTAAGTAATTTGGAAACCCCAGGATTTGGAGGCAAATTCAAAATCTAAAACTAGTTTCAGTGCTGTTTGTTTTTTCTACCTCAGAAATATATAAATCACAAAGAAAATAATAAAAGGACGGGGTTTGAATTATGTCTAATACCGCACGGAAACTTTCCCACGCTGATAAAAAGTGATTACTGTTGCTGATGCAAAAGTACCGTGGGAAAACATTACATCAGTCTCTTTGAGAAGATATCCGTGGAAGAAGGTCTTGTCGAAGCCATTCAGAATTACGGAAACATAAAATTGTAGTGGAAGAGGATGTTGGTCTCGTTTCCACAAAAATTTGTCGATTGTGTTGCTTGCACGATGGAATGCACGCTGAAACACTAAAAATACACTTACTGAAAACGTCAGAAGTTTCATCTTCCCTCTCTCTTACAGCAAGCCAATGATCATTTCTCCAGTTTCTTTTATGGTGTATAAGGCTAAATTTTTTGTTTCTCGAACGCTTTCAACCCGCCATTTCTACTGTTTACTGTTTTCTCTTTTCTGTTTCCGTTAAAGCTCCAGCATGCGCAGTAAGACCGGAACCCACGTTTCCTAGGAAAGTAGAGTCCATCATCCCAGAATCTTTCTGGGCACTCACCCGCTGACCAAAAAGCCCGAGGACTCTGGGTACGAGATTGGGTTGCCAGAGGTCATTCTTCTCGGTGCTGACCGAAAGAATCGCTGCCCCTGGGGACGGACTCAGGTCACCAAGCTGTCTGCGTACTACGTTTGCGCGGATTTCTATTCTTTGATAGGCCCTTTCCGAGTTCATGTCTGCCTCCTCTTCAAAGCGAGTCTAAGTGCGAGGTTTCAGTTTTCCTTCAGAACTTATCATCCTTAAAAAACTTCGCACTTAGAATCGCTTAAAAAGGGCAACACGATTCTAATTGGTCACTAGAAATGTGTTTGAGACCTTGTGCATTTCTTTCTCGCGAAAAATACGCACTGTAGTTAAAGCCCGGCCAGGGCCGGATTTTATTTTGGACGGCCAGGCGCAGGACGGTTAGTGCACCCCAAAGTATTTTTAAATACTTATTCGCTTGGGGTTGGGGGAACGTGTCCGACACAGAAATTGCTGGTCGTATTTGTGGATTCTCTTCCGCATCTTGCACCTTTGCCTGTCAAGTTGCCGAATTCAGATAGTGAAATCTATGGCAATTTCGAAGCTTACTTTTTTCTGTAGTATGTTGAGTACACCAGCCTCTTTCGCAGCTGAAGTAAGCAAACTAATCTTTGATTTCATATGGAATTACAAAAACCCCGAAGATTAAAAAAACCACCTTGATAAAAGACAAGGAAAACGGAGGCCTAAATATGATAGACTTTTCTTTGTTTGATAGAGCATTAAAAATATGTCGGGTAAAACGTTTCTGCTCAGAAGGTAATCAGCCATGGAAGATCATTCCTTTACGTCTGCTCTCTAATGTAGGCGGAACACTACTGTTTTATTGCAATTACAACGTTGAATATTTGGCTTTCAATGTAAACTGTCGGCTTTTTATAATGAATTAATTCTACATTATCAAGTAATTAATAACGTGATTCGTAAAATAAAAGAAAGACGTACTTGATCTGATTATTTGGAACAATAGTTTTATAAAAATCAATAACGCGTCCGTGTACTTTAAAGTTGGCACCAAGTTGGTGTCACTAAACTCTCGAGCCTTGTAGGTTTAAACAAAACCCGGCTTCTATCTTTTCTTGAGTTATCACAGAAATTTAAGATCAAATGTAACTTTCTGCAGAACATTGGCCTCACTTCTACAATACCGGGAAAGTGGAAGAATTGCTTAAAAGAAGAAAATCAAACTAATACGACTAATTTTTGTTGCCATTGATTAGATGACTTGCAAAAGAATACACAGCTTACTACTGGTCGAAAACCGAGATTCTAATCCGCCAACGGCAGAGAAAAAGCTGATGAAATGAAATTCAGTAAGGAAGAATGTATGAAAATTTATTCCATACCTTTTGTTGCCACAAAAGAAATAAAACTTTACACAAAAGCTGTTCTTCACAAAATGAAAAAAGTTGAGGATCCTTTCTGTCCTTATTGTCTAAATGTGGAGCAGTCATCCATTTATTTGTATCCTGCCCTATTACTGTCTCCTTCTGTATAGTAACATGACGTACCTAGATAGACCGCTGACCGAGAGTGTGAGGTTAGGAACGCCGGACTGATCGAGAAAAAGCAATTAAAAGAGACTTGTTGTGTTCACGGATAATTCTGCCATTAGCTGTATGCGTTACCGGGTTTAGCATGGTGTCAGAAGTGGGATCTTTCTACTAGTGTAAAGGGACATCGATCAGATCAGCAGGACAAAGCGGAATAAGCAGCCGAGTCGTGCACGAACTAACAAGGTGGGCTCAAACAAGATGGCGGAAAGCGTTCCACATGTCAAACCACCAGAACCTCTGGAAATTTCGACAGGAAATCCTGCACATTCGTGGGGAAAATGGAAACAAAAATTTGAAATTTACCTTAAGGCGACTGCAGCTTCCAGGAAACCCGATGAAATGAAAGTGGGGTTGCTCTTAAACCGCATTGGCGACTCTTGTTTGGAGATTTACTCAAACTTCGTCTACTTAACTGAGCGCGATGATCCTGCGAGAGGAGAAGCGAAATTGCCGGCCGCAAAACCTGACAACTACGCAACTGTGTTAGCAAAGTTTGAGGCGTACTTTCAGAAACGGGATCCACAATTGATGTTACGAGACAAATTCTGGCTTCATCTTCGACGAGAGCCGACACAAACCTTCGATTTGTGGGTTGTCACCGTAAGAGAAAGGGCCGCCGAATGTAAGTTTCCCGTCGATTTTTACGAGCAAGCTGTGAGAGACAAACTCACCTTTTCTTGTAAGGAGGACAGTTATAAACTGAAACTTTATGACCAGGGAGCCGCCCTTTCACTTGAAAATACTGTGAAAATCCTATCTTTGAAAGAAGCTACGAAACGTGAGTTGCAAGAGTCAAAGACGGCAGAGATTGAGAGCGTCACACAGCGAGATAGCAAGCCATACCCTCAGACCATGAACAACCCACAGCGAGGTCCCAAGTCAGACTCTAGGAGGCGATCATTCCAGCCAAACAGCAGGAATTGTGGGTACTGCAATCGCCAGCACCCCCCTGAACGGAGGAATTGCCTGCCGCAGAGACCCGATGCAACAAGTGCAACAAGCTGGGACATTTTCCTACAATTTGCAAAAGCGCGCCTGTTCACAGGGTCAACCAAGTTCTTGACAATGAGGGCGACTACTTTCCCACATTTGTTGGGAGGGTTATAACCACACCCACGTCAAACAAAGTTTGTCAAACGTCCCCTGCAGAACCAATTGCTCCCCCAACATTCGACTTAGGGTGGCACATTAAGCTAAAGATAAATGACAAAGAGTTGACCTGGTTTGTTGACACAGGAGCACAAGTATCTGTGATGCCAGAATCTGCGTACAAGGAGTCATATGGAACACCGTCAAAACCAGACAGAGAGCTTGTGGGAGCAGGTGATGTCCTCTGACGACCGTTGGATTTGCAATCATGAACCTTGTCTCAGAAGATAAAGCCATTTAAGAACGAGTATACATTGTTAAAGGGGCATCCAAGCTACTTCTGGGAATACCTGCTATTCGTGGCTTTGGTCTTATCCTTCAAATCCCAGGCACATACAGAGCTAAATATCAATATCTGACCTGCTCATCGCCCTTTCTCGCAGTCGGAAACTGAATTGCTAAGGGCGCAGCTCAACGAGGTCGGACCGAAGGAGCAGTGCTGCCGGCTAGGCGCTCGGCCCCTGAACACGACCCATGTATGACCTCGGAGCACAGCAGCACAGCCTGATGGAATAGGCCCGGAGTCGATTTTGATGAGGGAGGAAAACCGGAATACCCGGAGAAAACCCTCGGAGTCAGATTGAGATCGACTGAAACTCAACCCACATACGACCGAGCCAGAGTTGAACCGGGGTCGCAGAGGTGGGAGGCACGGTTGATGACCACTAAACCACCCTGACTCCCCAGTATCAAAGCACTCCATCATACGCCCCTGACTGCAGGTAACAATCTTGTGCCCTTTAGCGTAAAGGACGACATTGTAAATAAATACCCAATGCTTTTTCAGGGCCTTGGAAAACTGGAAGGTGAGCATACAATTCATCTCAAGGAAGGGACCACACCCTTTTGTCTGACTACCCCCAGGCGAGTGCCATTGCCACTTATGAAAAAAGTGAAGGAGGAGATTGAACGCATGTTGCAACTTGATGTTATCGAACCCGTAGATGAGCCGACGGAATGGTGTTCGCTGATTGTGGTGGTACCAAAAGCAGACGGCAGAGTGCGGATATGCGTTGACCTCACAAAGCTTAACCAAGCAGTTCGCAGAGAAGTCTATCAAATGCCGACCGTTGAAGAAACTCTGGGAAGCCTTACAGAAGGTTCCATATTCTCCAAGCTTGACGCAAACTCTGGCTTTCACCAGATTGTTCTCAACCCTGAAAGTGCCAAGCTGACTACCTTCATAACACCCTTTGGCCGATATATGTTCAAGCGTTTGCCTTTTGGCATATTATCGGCCCCGGAACATTTTCAGAAGAGGATGGATAAAGAACTTTTCGGAATAGAAGGGGTCAAGTGCCGTATGGATGATATTTTAGTCGTGGGTAAAGATCAAGCCGAACA
Organism: Montipora capricornis; assembly: GCF_036669925.1. NCBI lineage: Eukaryota > Metazoa > Cnidaria > Anthozoa > Scleractinia > Acroporidae > Montipora > Montipora capricornis. The sequence continues at coordinate 37,000,468 of NC_090892.1, forward strand.
TGATCGGCGACTAGAGCAAGTCCTTGACAGGCTAGTGGAGAGGAGACTCACCCTTAACCTTCAGAAATGTCTATTCTCCCAGAGTAAGTTGCAATATTTGGGCCAGATTCTTGACAGTCAAGGTGTAAGAAAAGATCTATCAAAGGTCCAAGCCATCGTGGACATGCCAGAACCCCAAGACATTGGAGACGTGAGACGCTCACATGAAATTTTGCCCAAATTTGGCGGAGAAGACTAAGCCCTTACGGGACTTACTTAAAAGGGAAAATGCATGGGTCTGAGGCCCAATCCAACACGAAGCGTTCAAGAGGCTAAAAGCTGACATGGCATCCGAGTAAGTTATCGCACTTTACGATCCGGAAAAGGAGACAACTGTCTCAGCACATGCAAGCAGTTTTGGACTAGGTGCGGTTCTTATGCAAAAACAACCATCTGGCGATTTGAGAACAGTGTTGTATGCCAGCATATCTATGACAGAGACTGAGTGCCGTTACGCCCAGATAGAGAAGGAGGCGTTAGCAGTCACATGGGCACTTGAACACTGGGCTGATTTTCTGATCGGAATGAAATTCAATGTACAGACAGATCACAAGCCCTTAATCCCCTTGTTTTCCACCATGCTGATCGACGAGCTTCCAGTGCGAATTCAACGCTTCAGAATGAGACTCATGCGGTTTGACTTTACCATCAAACACATTCCTGGTAAGCTCTTGTATACAGCTGATGCACTTTCCAGATCTCCGCGAGAGGATAAAACCCACGAGACGAAACCATGGAATGACCTACATGATGAAGTAGAATGCTACGTAAATGCAGTCCTAGTGACTCTACCTGCGTCGGATCAGCGCCTGGATGAGATACGCGTTGCGCGCTTAAGAAAGATGACACGCTCAAACTGGTGATGCAGTTTGTGCAGAATGGGTGGCCTGATAAGTGGAAAGTCTACGGGCCTATGACGAAATACTGGGCCGAAAGGGGTAGTATCTATCTCCACAATGGGTTACTCCTGAGAGGACGACGACTTGTCATACCTCCAAAGTTAAGGCCAGATGTCTTGACACGTCTAAACGATGGACATCAAGGGGTAACCAAGATACGCGCTAATGCTGCCTCCTCAGTCTGGTGGCCAGGGATCAACCAAGATATCACGAAGGTTGTGCGAACCTGTGCCACATGTGAGAAATACCGCACAGAACGCATCGAGCCAATGAAAGGAACTAAATTTCCTGATAGACCCTGGGCTAGAGTTGGCGTGGATTTCTTCCAGCACAAAGACAAGATATATCTCATCGCTGTAGATTATTTTTCAAGAGATGTGGAGATCTCCCAAGTGCCGAGGAATGTGAATGCCGCTCAGGCTATCTTGCAGTTAAAGAGGATCTTCAGCAGACACGGAATCCCCGACATTCTGTTTACGGACAATGGTCCACAGTTCCATTCGCAGGAATTTACAGCCTTTGCTGATGACTGGCAATTCGAGCACATCACTTCTTTTCCACGGTACCCCAAATCCAATGGGGAAGTGGACAGGGCGGTCTAAACTATGACGATAATCTTAAAGAAGAGTGACGACGAGTATTTGGCCCTCCTGACCTACAGAGATACTCCATTGCACCATGGTTATTCGCCAGCGCAACTTAGCATGGGCCGTAGACTACGCACCAGAGTTCCCTGCCAACCGGAGGAGCTGAAGCCCAGGACCCCTGACTTGGATCACATCAGGAGAAAGGAAAAGGAGTACCGTGCTAAAATGAAACTCAACTATGACCAGAGACACAGAGTTGTGGACCTGGC
>NC_090892.1:37012261-37017261 GCF_036669925.1 Montipora capricornis
TCGTTGTCAGAAGGCTCATATACACCGATAAGAAATCAGATAATCATTCAAGTGTATGAAAAATTAATGATAATTAGGTTTAATTGATTGAAAATAAACATGCAATATAAACTATACATTACGAAAGACAGCGAGCACACCTCCGTGACTAAATAGCTAGAACCAGGGCTTTCATTAAACCTTAGCTCACTGGATTTTACGGTAATCAAATGTCTGTGATGTTACGGGCGAAACTGTGTGCAATGGCTTTTTCCAGCTTTTTCCAAACTGTTTAAAAATCACAGCCCCGAGAAATAATAGCCGTCTATAAAATTGAATTGGTTTAAAATAACATGAAATGAAAAGAAAAGCAAGATTTCTCTGTCATCTACCGCATTCTCGTTGCTCGTGCATTCATCCATCCGTATTTTTGGTTTCTTACATCAAATTTTACAGCTTTGGGTTCCCCCTTCTTACTCCATTTTGTTTGTTGGCAGTTGTCGTACCCAGATTTCTCTCACCTTATTCCTTGCCGCCATTTTGGAAAAAATTTGCATATTTGTCCATCCTCGATGGACAAAATTTGATCACGTGATCTGCTGTGTGCCAGGGTCTTCTCAAGACCCGCCGCCATATTGAAAGCCGAGAAGACCCTGGGAACGAGGTTGGGCCATGCTTACAATGAGCTTGGGGTGCCTGTGCCGGTTCGTTTAGTACCCAGTTTCCATGGGACGATAGCACAATGAAAATTCAAATGAAAGCTTCCTTACATTATTCCAGTTGAGTAGCAACCAATGAATTTCAACAAATGAGCGATCAACAATTCAGTCTGTAAGTATGGAAACTGGAAAATGGCTGTTGCAGTTCCACACGTTACGGTCAATTCTTCTGTGTACGCTGTCTACACACAAAATTGGCAAATTCCGAATCCTTCCACGTCAGTTACACGCAGAAATTATTTCCACAGGTTCACTTCTTAATTTTTTCGTTTACACGTTCACGTTGAAGATTGGAGTTTACTTGGTTATATTTAAAGTTATATTTCTGTCTTTGTGGTCTGTGTTGTGACCTGGAAGTGATTTTACACGACCTTGGGTTAATGAAAAAGTAACATCTTCTTTTGTTTACAGTGGCAGAAGCCTTAACAAAGACTGGATTCAGGGAAGAGTCAAGCATATTCCTCACCAACATCGTCAGAAGTCGGCTTGCAGAGTAAGGGTTGATTTATTCACATTCAGAAAATTTTGTCAAATTCGAGTGATATAAAGTATTTGGATCGATAACCATTTTGTTGCTCTGTCGAAGGTTAATTTGTTGAAACTAACAATCCTTGATTTGCACCGAAATCAAGCGTATTCGACACGAATTTTTATTTACAGAATAATGGTCGTTCCAAAACTACTCTTCGATCTCCATTGCCGTTTGGGTTTTTGGAACAAAGTGACGATGAAATTAACGGTAAGTATTTTGCGTTAATTAGATGCGATGGAATCGAATCAATTTGACTTAACTTGTAATCCGTTTTAAACTGCACCTTTAATTAGTACAGCAAATCTGCCACTGTTTGCCTTGCCTTGATCTGTAAACACTAATTTTCAAACAGTGTCATTCCTGTTCTGTGTAGGAAACACCGAAAGCGCATAGATCTACGAAATTATAGTGCTGGTAATAAGTAAAATCGATTTTAATAATATTGTATTGTTAATCTACTAGTTACAGTTTGATTTTAAAAAGAACTCGTCTGGTTTTCTCTTCTGTAAATGAGATGCAAAAATGTCATAAAATTTTTAGCTGAAAACCTGTCAAATATCAAGTGCCAGTTTTCTCTTGAAAAAGTATAGTTTATATGTTTCACTGACAAGCCTCAGAGAAACAGGAATTTGTCCTCAGTTTTATAATACACGTCGTTACTTTTGAAATCCATCACATTTGAATTGACAAATGATTCTCAAACAAAGCAGTCCCAATTGGAGTTGTGTAATAAGAACACTGTTGTATGAATGCAAGTGAAAATGATTTATGAGCAAATAAAAGCCTGGTTTCCATATGATCATGTGGATCATCGTCCGGGTTATATCCGGACAATTACTAGTCATCGTCTGGGTAGTGTTTCCATATAATCGTCCCTATCACCTCTGAACATTATTTGAAACAACTGGGGTGACCGGGACGATCCAGATGATCATATCGAAACCAGGCTTTTAAGTGATGTTTTGATAGTTCTCAAAATTGGCTCATGCAATGTGAGACTTTCAAAACATCACAGGAACCACAAATCACTAAGATTTTTTATATATTATAAAATTGTACTCAACAAAATTACTCCATCATTTTTCCATGACAACTTTTGTATTGCACTCTATAAGCTATTTATGCATTCATCATTGACTAATCAGAAGCACAATATTCTATTGAGTATATGTCTTGATAAAATGAATAAATAAATGGAACTGAGCAAAAGCCAATTTATAAACCACTGTAAATTAAAGTTAATGTGACAACCATGACCTCTGCGAGGGATATGCATTTGAGCCTAGGCTTTCTAATACAGAGCATACTTGTCTCACATGAATGTCACACCATGCATCTTATCAAGTAATTATCTAGTCAATATTGTGAAATAAAATATGGGTCGGGATGAAGTGTCCCCATGCGGGTCATCCTTTGTCCCATAGACTCACTGTACTAGGGTACTACATTTGAATGTTTTGTTTTTGTGTTGTGGAAGAAAAAGAGAACTTTTTTGTCTTTTAATGTCAGTTAAGCGGACGGTTCATCCCATGTTAGTATAACGTTAAATTGCAATTTCTGGTGAATTTTTGAGACCTATATTAGGAGGTGTATAACTGGGGCTATTGCTGACAGGGGGTCTGTATCTTATCCCCACTGAAAATTAAATTGCTTACCCGCTTAAGGTATTTAATTTATGTAACACATTTTGACTGTCAAACTCCTATTCATTTGACAACTTACAAGTCACTTAGTTACAAACTTTTTGTGGCAAAAAGGATGGCGAGAATTAAGAGAGGAATCTATTGATTTCATGGAAACCTGCTTTAACCTGAGTCTTAATTTGTTTTGCCAAACCTTAAAGGACCTTGTACAAATGGAACAATGAACTTATAAGTCCATGTAGTGAACATTTACCCTGAAATGACTGTAAACACTATATATGAGACATTAACCAAATGTTAGTTTCAATATTGGTATAGATGTAAAATAGCACCAAAAAGCAGTGAAAAGGTATAATAATGATTGTAGAAGTGATTTGAAAAACATTTTGAAGTAAGAAACTGCAATAAAATATTCATAAACATACTGAAAGGTATAAAAAGGTATTATTATTTTTAAAAAACCAAGACATTTCCTAATAAGCACTATTTCTAACATCATGATCAAGTTAAAAAAAAAAAGAAATCAATTCAAAATACTAAAGGCACAAAGGCTAATAATACGACAAGTTGAACTTGTAGTATTATTCTAGCTATAATTGAGACTTTATTATTTATAACCAATTTCAATTTTTTATTTTTTTGACATGATAGGATAGCGTTGAAAAGTTTTTGTTTTTTAATTTTTTTTATCTCTTTAGCTTTCAGTATGTTTAAAAATATTTTATTGCAATTTTTATATTGAAAGGTATACCAGTTGACACCTCATTTCATTAAATGAATAGGATGCTACCAGTAATCAGGAGTCAGTATATGAAGGACTCTAGTTTTAGCCTTAGATTTCACCTGATGAAGACACCAGCATGATTGTTGAAATCGTTCATTATTCTTCAAACTGGAGAAGCATCTGTGAAACCATGCGTGATTCTCTACTCGGTTGCAGACCCATGTGAACCTAAACCATGTTTTCAAAGTGTGAGGAACATTCTCTGGACCAATGGGTAGACTTCAAAATGTATATATGAATTGACCTCCATTTTGAAGTTCAACCTATCAAGCCAGCATAGACTGTAAAGCTGGAAACAAAAACCTCAGGGGTGGATCTAGGATTTTTTTTAGGAGGTGCACCAGTAAGAAATGGGGTAGCTGACTGGTGACGTTGTGTTTTTTGCAGAATACCAGTTGTATTAGAAAGCCGCAGGTCATCTCGGGGTGGGGGGTGTGCACACCTCCTGCACCCTCCCCCTAGATCTGCCCCTGAAACTTATGACCATGGGCATTGAATCGTGGCTCTAATGGCTGAAACAAATTGTATTTTTTGGGCTGATTAAAAAATGGATGTCTCAACAAATTTTGCATGAGTCTTACCTAAACAGAGATATGAAAGCTGCAAAATTAGGAAAATTACATGAATGTTCATGGCTGTATAACATGACGTTATAAATTAAAATGACATACTTTTTCATTATTATCATCATATTTTTTTGTAGATACTGTCAAGGAATTCAAACTAACGTTGGTAAGAAACCCAGTGTTACTCGGTGTTTCTGTGATTTTCATGTTTTTTATTTTAACCGGTATAAGAGAGCGTCAGTATGTTTCCTTGTCCCCATTTTATTAATTAAAAGTGAGAGAAGCAAACTTGGTTTTGGTGAGCAAGAAGACCATGTCATTGTTTTGCTTGATTGTTAACAGCTTTTGAGGTAAAATTCTCGCAAAATAATTTTTAAGCTATCTGTGCATTGTTTTTGGGAAATACGATTATCTTACAGTAATTTTCCCAATAATTATTACTACCTCAAACAACCTAAGGTTTAGTTTCACCGAAAACTATTATTAGCCACCTTAATTCGTAAGCTTAAATTAAGTAATTTGGTGTGGCTTACAAGCACCAGCGTTAGTAAGTAGAACCGGTATGTGATAATTTCTTCATTCATTTATTCTCCTGTAACTATCGCAAACTTGTTCTTTTTCTACGAAGCAACTATTCAAGCGTCTTACGCAGCAAGTCCAAGAAGTCAATCAATGCATGAACAACCAGAGAATTTACAGTTTCAAGGTACTTTTCTAAAATGTTGTTTTTCTTTTACTTGAAAAAGGTACTGCAGAATACCCGGCCACTGTGCTCTT
>NC_090892.1:37022261-37037261 GCF_036669925.1 Montipora capricornis
TACGGTTAGTGAAAATAAAGGGTTTTGGAATTGCCCGCGTTTTGGTGTTTCTGGGTACTGCTTAAAGGAGCTAGTTCACGCAATTTTAGGCAATTTCAGCACTGATCGAATGGTCATAGAATCAACTAAAATATCAAAATAACTGTTCAAAACTATAGAAGAACTCTAAAAAAACACAGGGAAGGCAAGGCTGTGCTCTAAGGAAAATTTCGGGGAGCCTGAAGCATTTCAGCTGGGATGCCCAGCCCTCCAAGTTGGTCACCCGAATTAATTAATTAATTAATTAATCAACAACGCGGCAAGATCTTCATCCATGTCTCTCTCAGCAAAACATTGCTGCTACCACCCTGGCGATCGTCGAACTCGCTAGTGCAAGAAAAACCCGCAACCCGTCAAATTTTTCACGCCATACTTGAGAAAGACGAGAAACGTGGCAATAGGGCCATTTATATGAGAGAAAATAAGCCGCGGCTTACTCTGACCGCGGCGTACATAATATGCGAAAGGAACTATTTATACGAGTATAAACTCCCCGGCTAGGATAAGCCGCGGCTTGAGAAAGCCTTGAACGTACATTTTGTACCATTTATAAGGGGTGTTGGCGTCTTATGTAAGCCGCGGCATATTTTCTCTCGTATAAACGGCCCTAATGTCACCAATGTTTTTAAGGTTTAAAAGTGAAAAAGTAAACCTCGATTGAGACAGGTTCATGTAAAAACGTTTGGGTCTAACACAGGTAAACCTTATTTACTGGTTAGTTGGGTTGAAAATAAATTTTCAAAACGTGAATAAATGCTGCTTGATTCCGGTGGAGCTTTTGTAAAAACTGCCGTAAAACAATGAAACCACCGCGGACGAAAGCTGGACGAAAATCATCGCTACAGGACAGAACTAAACTATTTTTTCCTCATATTATCAGTAAAATGTTTAGTGGAATGAGCTTTTTGTCGATTCGGTCGAAGCGTTATTTGTTCAGGGCACGCAATGATTTGTCACTACACCAAAGACAACGCGGGATTGCTCTGTTTCTAAAACAACAACAAATAACATGATCTCTTTCCCTTTTTTTATTTCGTTATTTCATATACAGGGGAAAAACAACCATAACCTAAATGTATTTTAGCCAAGGCGCAGCCGCAAAAAATCGTAAAAATATTAAATTTGCATAAACTGCGATTCCCGGGTTCATACAAAAGTAAATTGCACTGCTTTGCCGGCCCACTTTACCGCTGTCAGAGCAGAAGTAACAACTCTTTTTTAAAACTATAACCAAGAAATGCCAAACTCCACGTTCCAAATTTAATGCTATTTTTGAGAAAGAATCCAAATTCGTGCGGCCGCCGGTCGTCACGTGCAAAGTCACGGTTTATGTTACATGTGAAATTATGTGGAACGGCCTTTGAACCGACTGTTTCGCACGAAGAATAAACATTTTCTGAGACGTTTCGTGAACTGTAACTACCAGCATATTAAATTGTTTAGCCGCTTTATCTGCTAGAAATACAATATACCAGAGTGCCCGGCCTGGCGACCAGGTAATTTTTCCCACTCGCCCGAAGCCAAATGTTAGTCGCCTCAGGCGACCTGGTGCCGTTAGAGCACAGCCTTGGAAGCCTAAAAGGGACATACATGGGTGGACAAAACTGGAGCGGATTGAAATGAATTGAATTTAGGTATTAAAATTTTTCAAATTTATATCAGTCTTTATGAAGATATCATTTACACAGCTGGAAAATCATTCTCAGTTGTTATGTGGCCGTGATTTTGCAAATGAAAGACTCTTGCTCTGCCAATTTGACGTTTCGAGCTCATGATTAACAAAATTAAACAAAATTACCTAAAATAGCGTGACCTAGCCCCTTTAATTAAACCAGTTTCTTCGCTTTCTTCTGTAGAGAATTCCACGGTAAATTTCACGCGAAAAACCCATATCGCATGAATCACGAAGCGATGAGCGCAATGTCGGTTTTTCAAGTGAAATTTACTGCGGAATTCACCAGTTAGGCAAGAGTTTGCCTTTTGGTCGAGGGTCGAGGGTAACTAGTCGAGTCCGTGTGAATGTAAAAGTTTTTGACAAACAAAAACATGACCCAAATGCAGCAAAAACAGGCACCGGAAACTCGAGTAAACACGAGCCTGTGAACTTTTGAGTTGACGAAGTTAAGAAATAATTTGAAAATAATTTTGAATAAATTTTCGACCCTCAACCATTTACCCTCGACCCTCGACTAGTTACCCTCGACCCTCGACCCTCGACCCTTGACCAAAAGGCAAACTCCTTCACTGGTAATGGAGGGTTGGTAGGTTTTACCGTTCGGTTAAGAACACTTTGATTTCTTTCGGGGTATCCCCAAGTCACCATTGATAAAATCATCTCTTTATTTAAGAGATGTAATGGATTGTAAGCGTTTAGAAAACTGGGGAAGCACACTGTGTGGATCGTGGGTTCTTGTCTTGGAGGAACGCGACGGTACAGCCAAGCCTTTAAGCCCCGACGAGTGGATCGAAAGTCGACGCTTTAAAGACGAAAGTACTATAGCTCCTTTAAAAAAAAAAGGAGTGTCACGTGTGGATTTTTTTCTGTAAGCGACTTTCGGTAATGATTAATTAAAAAGTTTGAAATTTCAGGTTGAACAGAACAGGCTGAGCAAAAAATACTTTTGCGGTTGTACTTGAACAAAAACGCATGCAAGTCCGAGAAAAATGCACTGCCAGGTTACGATTCAGTCTGGCTCGAGGACCAAACGAAAGTAATGTTCTCGTATTTCTGTTATTTTGTGCGTGAAATTCTTTGCGCAATGGCTGACAACTTAAGCCTTTGATGTGTAGCTAACTTCTCTGTTGCCTAGAAACCACGCATCATCCGTATAGAATGCTATAATCATTGTTTGCCAAATGAAATTAGATTTAAGCAGGTGAAAAATGGGAGAATGGACAGCTAGCTATTGTTTGGGAACTCCCTAAAATGGTCGTTCTATAGCCGAGTTTGACTGCATAGAGTTTCAACAGCGCCTCTTCAAGATCAGGCGGATCTTATTTGCTGCCACGGGTTCGTTTTGAAACTCGATTTTAGATTTACCTTTAGCGACTTTTCAGGCCCAAAAGTTGTGAAATTCAGGTCGGTGTTGATGTACAGTACAGTACATTGCAAGATGCATGTACAGTTGCCTGTTTATTGAAGTTAAACAATCTTCTAATGGAAAGCATAATAGAATACGGGAATCCACAAATGCAATTTGCAAAGGAAAAGTTTGTTTTTAATGAATCTTCAGTTTATGTTATGACAGTTTTCTCTCAATCTACAACTTGTATTTTAAACATTACACTTTGGATCAACTCCATCAACTAGACTTGCAAACCTCTTGGGCTCGAAATCAGTTCAGTGAGTGCTATTTTCTAGTTTTAATTTTTCATAAAATACTTGACAAATTTCGCAATGGACAATATTTGATTTTTGTTGATTCAACTAACCAGGTAGACGAGATCTACTGAGACGCTCGTTTGTTTCATTAGGGTTACATTTTTAATGCTTCATTTTTAATGCTTCCATTCGATTCCTTTCCTTGCTGGATTTGACGTTGTGTCAGTTGAATGTTACCAGAAAACGATTGAACCGGTCCGGTAAAAGGCTTTATGTTACCCGGACACCTTCAAGCCTCTTTTTTAAGAGCCGGTGATTTTCGAAGACGATAAATTCTCCGCATTTTTCCTATCACAGCAACTTGGAAGTGACATTTTACTTTCCGGCATCTGCTCATAAGAGCGTGTTAATTGTATGCGGAGAAACGTAATGCGTCTTTCACTTTTCTGTTTTCTCAGTTTTTTTGCCCTTACCTGCTGGAGTCCTTTGTATTGGCAAATGAGGTTCCCTCATCCATACCTTTTGTTTGTCCCCATACAAGTCTGGATAATCTATTTTTATCGCATTTAATTTCAATAGGAGATTTCGCGTCAAGGCTGGAAACTCATATTTTTCTGTTTTGGGTACTCTTCCCTCTACAGCATCACATGGACAATGGAATAGCCAGTCCAGCCCTGCGTCGCAGCCAGTTGGCTGTAGCGATGAGCAAAAGAGAGATACCAGCTACTGAAGCGGCTCATGAACCGTGTAATGACTTAGGACCGAGTTGCTCAAGTTACCTAGGAAGACCTTGCAGTAGACAAGAAAGGTCAGTAACCACACTCCTAGGCAAATGACATAAGGACACTTCTGTACACGACTCTTTTTTGTGACCACCTCGTACCTTTGGCTAAGATAGTCTAATTGTGAGAAGTATGACACCTTATTCTGTTCAACACCAACGTCAAAATCTAATTCATACTTCATTGGTTAAGACAGAAAGCCATTCAGGCACAGTTAAGACGACACGCTTTTCAGTAGCCTCTGCGCTCGCAAGCTATTGTAGCTTTTCAGAGACCTTGACTTGATCTTTTCCTTCTACAGGAGAGTCAGCAGCCCTGTACCTTTCCAGCACCCTTCCTCGTCCGTTCCTCCTTCTCGTGTTTCCTCTCCTTCTCCGTCTACTCGACCCTCTTCTCGCAGCAGCAGTAGCACTAAACGTGCCACGGGTAAAACCATCGATCCAAAGAAATTGGAAAGTGACTTGGCTGAGATTGACTTGCAAGAAAAACAGGAATGGCAAAGCAGCGATCCGCAGTTCATTAAGCTTTTTGTCCCCGATGAGCTCTCTCCTGAGGATCATGACTTCAGGTTTCATGACCCTTATCCGCAGACGTGGGTCGACGAAACTGTTGAGGGTGCTTGCTTTAGAGGTTCGAAGAAAATTGACCCTTTTATGTACAGGTTGAAAGAGTTGGAATATTTGAAAGAAGAGAAAGTGCTTTGGGAGATGTACAAAGATGAGAAAGTCAAGGAGGGAGTGGCGTGTGTTGGGTCTGTTAGAGGATATTCACAAAAACTTCCCCGACAAGTCTCAACTGGGGCGTCTAATTCTAGGACGCAATCCGCGAAAGTGAATGCGCCTCAGCTTTACCGAGCAAAATCAGTTGTCAATAGACTAAAACGCTATTCGTCGGCTGGGAAAACAAGCTCATCAAACCACGTTAGTCCTGTTTCTGATGATGGTTCTGATAGCGTGGTGACATTTCGTAATAGCGGATATCAGATGGGAATTTCATTCATCCCAGGTTCGCTTTATCCTGAAGCGAGATTCCTAAATAAGGTCCGATCTCGCAACCCGAGCTCGAAGTCTTCAAGAGGTGAAGTCAATTCTACGAAGCGCACCAATACACCGCACGCCGTGAACATTCAAGCGCTTGGAGAAACCAAAAAAACGTCGGGGCCGAAATGCGAAGCGTGCAGCCACAGACCAACGGTAACTCAAAGAGTGTCGTACACGATCCCACGGAGTATGGCCAGGTCTATCCAGTCTCTTCGAAATCAGTATGCACTGAAAGCATCGGAGTGTTACGACATTGTCGAATTAGCTAGAACTTTTGACCCTCCGTGTAAAAGTGACGTTAAAGCATCGAAGAAAAAAATTGACACTTCTGCCACTGAAAATGCCGCAAATAAAGGCATCAAATCGGGAAAAAGTTACTTCTCGCAGCGCAAAATTTCTCTTACGCGGTTAACCTCAGATGAGAGCATAGCTGTCAGAGGGGTCAACCCATTGGACCTGGGCCGTACCACTACTGGCCGCTGTAAATCCGCTAAGAGACGACCTAAACGGAGATAACAGCCTAGAAACGAAGATAAGTTGTTTATCGTTACAGCAAGATACCAAAGTTTAACTCTTGAAAGGACAGTAAAAACGTTTGCATGCTAATAAGGAATTGCGGGGCTGTCGTAATTGAAGTCCGCTGCAAAATTCTGAGTCAGTCATGAGCGCATCAGTTCCGGAAAGGCTACAGTTCTTTGGCTTGTTTCAATGCGGAACTTTCGTTAAATGACATTCGCTTTTTTGGGACATAACTAACATGACGAGAAAAGTTGAACTTCGAATGCCTCTCTCAGAGTGACTTCAGTTTTGGGATGGTAAACTTAAAAACAGCTTCCGCAATTTGAGTTCCTTTTGTGATAGAGCGTTGTTTTCCGGTGCGGTAAAACTGAGCTGATATGCACTGATGTGTTACGACATGCTTGCGGGCGAGCAGTCCCATTATAACTCGGAATTTAAAGTGGTCCTTCAAGCGGGAAACGCATGCATTAGGAGCTGTACGATCTCGATACTAGCCTCGCTAATTCCTTATACCTACTACAAGATCGTCGGCGACTTTATTGGTTTGGGACAGAACGCAAGATACAGCATCGTCTAAAGGACCATTTTATTCTCATCTAAACTGGTGTAAATTGACGAGAAATATCCTTGGTAGCTAGAGATTTTTTTCCCAGGGTCTGATGGAACCGAAGTGGGTTTTCCAAGGTCCGATTTCTCTCTGCTGACGAGCGATGTCGTTCTCAGATGGCGTTCATCGCTCCCCAGTCCGGCGTTTTCTGGGACCTTGAAAAATTTTTTTATGTCGTCTGGGGAGACTAGAGATAACCCGCTGGCGGAATGGAGAGCTTTCCCGGGATAGGAACACAAGGTTGTTGGCTTTGAGGGACCCAAGACATTAATTTTTGCTTCGTTCTCAAAACGAAAATTCCACGAGAGAAACGTTTGAAGATTTATTTTATGAGAAACTTGCTGAAAGTGTATTTATAGTTACGGCAAAGATTAAACTATTGTCATTGAAGGGTGAAGTAAGATTTTGCTAATGAAAATTTGAACTGTCAAATGATGTGATATCTTCAGTGCCTGATTCCATTCTAAGGCCATCCCCTCTTTTTTTCTCCGTTTAGCGTCGTCCGACCGACCCAAATGTTTGGCATTTTCCCAAAAAAAAAAAAAAAAAATTGGTAACGTCGTTTTTAAGCCATTTTATGTCACATAGGAGTTTCGGTGGTTGATCCTTTTTCCCACGACGATGTCTTAATTTTGCAACAACATTCACCAACTTTTCCACCATATTGATTTTGGGTTCACGTCTTGTTGTTTTCCTGGCTCCACAGCTATGATGCTGGGGTACCAGGCCTCCGATTCCGAGAATGCTTATGACTTTTTTTTTTTCACTCCAACCGACCGACCCAACATCAGGAAACGCATCCAACGGTAAACGAAAAAAAAAAGGGGATGGCCTAACACAAAACAGGTAACTCAACAATAAACACTTAATTACTGGTCCCGAGGGAAACAGTTCATTTTGTTTCCCGAGAATCTCAATGTTCCCCCGAGGCGCAGCCGAGAGAAACATTGAGATTCGAGGGAAACAAAATGTACTGTTTCCCGGGGGACCAGTCATTAAGTGATTTGTTATATAGCACAAAAAGAAAAACGTGCAGCGGCAACAGCAACAGCAACGTCGGTCAACATTCGTGGGTAAAGTGCACTGTTACCCTCTGACGTCATAGATTTTGCACTGTTGCCCGCTCAGAGACTTTTGGCGGGAAACAGTTTTAGTGTTAGATGTCAAGTGACCTCAAAGTAACCAATGAGAGAGCGCGCTGCTGGGGTAAAAATTCAGCTATATAACAATCATTTTTTAAGGCGATGCTCTATTGACAGTTATTTTTGTCATCATCCTGTAGCATGCTTAACCTTATTTCCTTTTTGTTTCCTTAAATTCTCTACCGTGCTTACCGATTAACATTTTTTTTCGGAATATTCAGTAGCGAGGCTCGTTGCCCGAATTATTCCAAAGATAGTTTGTAGGTAAGGAGTTCCTAGTTTGAACCCATTTTAAATTGAGAGTTTATGTTTTAACTTGGGCTAAACCAGTTTCAACTAAGGAAAAACAAGATTTAACATAGGACGCGATTCTACCTGCATGTGATACGCTACAAGGCACGTTTCTAAGCCCCCGATCCCCTACTTGTTTATCTTCCAGCTGCACATGTCTCCGTTCAACATTTCCCCTGAACTGGCTCAACAATTATAACGAGGATTGTGGGTTTGTTGGCTTTTTAGAGTCTTTTTCTCTAACCCACTTTCCACTGTTTTCCGATTGTAGTATCTAGTTCAGGCCTCTTTAGTGCAGAACGGGATAAAAACGTCCCTTCGCACCTGAAGTTGTCATTGCACCGCTGCCTTGCTTGTAATTTCCTGCGATATATTTCGGAAGAAAAAAACGACCATCGGTCACAGGTCATGAATAAAGAAGATCATCCATCCTCTCTTCCGAACTAATACATCAGTGGGCGGCCTGTGTATCTCCTTCTAAGATCATTTTGTCCGGAGTTCCTCCACGATGAAAACCTACGTTCTTCGTCATCTGAAGCTTCACTTTCCACAGGGAAGTCACCACTGAAATAAAATGAATATTGTTGAATTATTCATTCATTCTGTTAAAGCCTTCTACCTTGCTACAGTTTACGCGTTTGAACGTTAACTGTGAACTCGCCCAGTAACGCGGTCAAATAGCCACTTAGCTAAGCCGGTTAGAAGATGCGTTTCTTCGAATGGCCGGGTATTCTGCAATTACTCTCCGTTTTACCTGTAGAATAGAGCGGTTTTCAATTGAGTGTCGCAAGTAATTAGCGAATTACTTTGGTTTTGCATCTACTTCGCTCAGTGATTGGTTCAAAGTTCTCGAGCCACTTTTTCAGCCAATCAGAAGTGAAACCAAAACCAATCGTGGTTCGCACGTGCACATTTTCCCGCGCTTTGTGTCGGCTACGTGTAATTACTTCGAGTTTTGATTGGTTTACCGGATTGTCTCCTTCCTTTTTGATTGGCCTAAGTAATTACTTTGGTTTTGGTTTTACGACTCTCAATTGAAAATCGCTCTACCCGGGATGAGGATAGCAATTATTACGATCCTGTAGAGCAAGGTCATTTTGCCTCCACTGCTCAACCGAAAACTCGAGCTATATGATATGGCGTTGGCCAGCCAAGCCACAGTGCCATTTATTTAGCATTGGAATAGGTACAAAAGCATTTATACATCAAGAAGAGCAAAGCACCAGAGCCGGACACGAAAATCTGTATAATCCAGCAGGTAGAAAAAACCGAGGTACGTGTACCCTTAACCAAGGCAGTGGTGCGACCCTTCGGGTTCTAGGCTATTCTGTGTTCTCATGAAAAACACTATTTACGACTTAAACGCGCGCTATCAAATACAGGAAAATTTAGTTTTATCAAACGTGTCGATAAAGGTCGAATTACCACCGTGAACGATTTGAAAAGATGACGTTTCAATCGTTAGCCCTTCGTCAGAGCGAAAAGAGGAATTGTGGGTGTTGCTGGTTTTTATGCGGGTGTGGATGCAAAACTTGTCCTTTTATTTATGCGGATGTGGATGAAAAACTTGTTCTTATATTGCTAACATGGTTAAGATCTCAGGACCGAATCGATCCGTTAAAATCACTGACCATGCATTTTACATGCATCTCCGCAAATGTCATCTATTGCATAACCTGCACACTATGTAAGAAGACCTACATAGGCGAAACAAGGATGAGATAGACCAATTCGGCTAACTCCTTGTTGTACCCAATTCAAATCTCTAGGGGTTAACATGCTTTGTGTACTGCATTTGCATGATAATGTAGCATTCACATTATTTTAAATGATATGGTAATACTTGGAACAAAACGTTCTATTCCCAAAAGATTTTAATTGGGTACAACACTGAGTTAGCCGAATTGGTCTATTGGCGGACCGCTTTCGCAAACACCTAAGAGATGTAGAAAAAAAAGACGACAGATATTTCAAAACCAGATGCGTGCCATTTTAATCTTCCTAATCACTCCCACCACAAAATGACAATTTGCAGCCTATCCTTACACCACGGGAACACAGAGAGCCATAAGAATCTGGAACAAAATTTCATCTTTCAACTAGGTAAACTCTATCCTCACGGTATCAATGAACGCCTCTAATATCATTAATTTATTTTACAAATTCATGTTACCATATTTACACCAATGGCAAAGCTCTTCCACACCCGCATAACAAACAGCAACACCCAAAATTCATCTATTCGCTCTGTCAGCTTTCCAAATCGTTCACGGTGGTAATTCAATCTTTATCAACACGTTTGATAAAACAAAGTTTTCCTGTTTCACTCTCCCACCGACGCAGCACCACAGTCTCTTTAGAGACTAGAAATTTGTTCGCTATAATATACAGCCTAACGAAGGCATGAAACAACTGCTGCAGCGCGATAGAACATTAAACGAGACAGGACTTGTGCATGCGGCGAAGCCTTACCTTAAAATGAATTGGGGTGCGTTTTTTTGGGAAAATCCGAAAACGGATTCTTGAATCCAAAAACCGGATCATGAATCCAAAGTATCCGGCCACACTCGAGGAGGATATTTCGGATCAAATCTAAATCCGGATTTTTGAGATTCACCACTTCTGCGTTTTTTTGGGAAAGGATTTAAAAAAATGATTTTTGACAAGCGGTTTTCCATGCAAAAATGATCCACAAGAGCTATACGGTACATGACAGTTTCACCCAAATGTTTTTCTCGCGCCATATTTACCGTACGATCGAAGACACGAATAGGTCGAAAATAGTTAGGTTTCCTGCAAATTTCACACCAGAAGTTACACTAAAAGTTTGTGACAGCAATAATGTTGTTAGCACCTTTCCTACAGCTAAAAAAGTAAACTGGAAAAATACCCCCGGTAATCGATTTGTACCTTAGCACGCGTAATTTTCGTCATTTCTTTTTATCGATCGCTAAGGTATTTTTTTTCTGGTTGAGTTTTCCTTGAAGAATTTCTCCAAAACAAACCAGTTAGCAGCTATCTTTTTTGTTTTTCAAATTGCACGCAACTCTGGGTTTGTTTCTTTGCGTTGTCATGGAAATAATCCTTTTTCGGATGTTGCGTTTTTTTTACGCTAAAATATCCGTTGATCTTAGATCGCAAATCCGTTTTTGGATTTTTCCAAAAAAAGGCACCCTTAGCCTACTAACGCCCGCAAAGTACAAACCTAAATCCCACAAGCCACTGCGAACCTAAGCTGGCTCACCAGGCCGCTGATACATGCCGGCAAAATAGCAATTTATACTAATTTACAACTATCACAAATTACATTTTTTGTGAGTTGTCATTAGGCCAACTAAAAAAGTTGAAAGATGGCACCAATCTGCATCTCAACGAATGCTGTTAATAAAAATAAAAATAAAAATAAAAATAAAAAGTGTTGCTTCTTTACTATATGACTGCACTTACAAGTAGTAATCACTTATGGCATAGTAATACACGATGAGTCCCATTAAGAAAAATGGTGTCACCACAGAATAAAGGACGATTTTCCACGCTGGAATCTGGAAAAAAACAAATTGCATAAAAACTGATTGGAAAATCTGGCATAACTTTTCGCCTGAGTGAAGTAAAACAAACAAATAAAAAGGAAAAAAATGTTTTAGGTCAATCACAAAAGAAGTGGACGTTGACAGGAACCAACAACGCAATGAAACCACTTTCGAAACTCAGAAGACAACAGCTCTATGATTTCCGATGTGAATAAAATCGAGTATCTTGCAAAGCAAAGAACGAAATAGAATCTTCATTAGTCAGTCGGCGGCGGGTCTAATTTGCAGGTCGCAGGTCGCGGGTTGCAGGTCATTGTTTCACCTATACAGAAAGTATCCAGTTTTGACTCTTGGGGAATTTTAATTTGAAGGTAAAATTTAAAAAAAGGAAAGATTACTTAACGGTAAGAAGGCCAGGGGTCGCATTAGAAACAAGGGAATGTCGCTTTCTTTCTTGACTAGTGACTAGGTCAGCTGAAACAGAACACTGTGGCGTGACGCTAAAGCCCCGTTTACACGAGCAAGTTTTCCTTGACAAGTCTTCCTCTACAATTATCATTGCTCGTGTAAATAATCAACCAGTTTTTCTGGATAGTACAGACGATGAACACGTTTCCTTGACAAGTTTAGCCTGTACTCGCAACACTTGTTATTCAGCGAATACACGTTGCAGTCCCTAGCTCGTCGAAGGTTGCTTTCGTTTTAGCCGCCATTTTGTATATTTTGACAGCAATGAGCATGAGCTTGACTCAGGGAACTAATCTCATTAAAATTAATATTCCTTGCCAAATTTCATCCTTGACACTTTTTTCCTTGACAAGGAAAACGCTAGCATGCTACAACAGGCTGCAAAATTGGTGAGGCACTCCCGTTGAAAAACACCTTTTCTAGCTTTCAATACCCGCCGGACCTAGAATTCCAACCTTTCCAACTTCCCCACTCCCTCTCCCCTGTTCAAGTTTTCAGCATTCTCTACTTTCTCAAATCCCATAATACACCTCTAACACTCCAAAAACGGGATGCAATCCAACCTTTGCTTGGTAACAATCAGTCGGAATTCAGTCTTTGTCTTATTTAAAGTTACAGTTTGTTGGCTGCAAGCCACACTCGAAGTCTCTCCAGATCAAGATTAATACAACTATTTATTTCATCAACATCGCTACCAGCAAAAGTAATAATAGTATCGTCGGCGAACATCCTTGGTTAGGAATGCTGGAGACAATTAGGCAGATCATTTATATATAATAGCAATAGAAGGGGCCCAGTGTGTGCGATCACAGGTAAATTAATAACGCCCCCAAGAAGGTGAAGTGTCTCAATTTTGCAACTTCTTGTAGCTTTTCCTCGTCAAGGAAAAAGCCAATTTTAACCCATTTAAACGAGCAATTATTCCTGGCCAAAAAAAAAACTTGCTCGTGTAAACGGGGCTTTTAAGAGGAAAAAGTGGAAAGCGGTAAACTCGAAAGAGCAACAAGGGGAATAGCACGTTCTTACCATTTCATTTGGAGGCTTCCAGTAATCTTTGCAGTTCAAGAGTGAACATGTGTTTGCACCGATCGCATCTGAAGATCAACGAAAAATACATGATGGTGCTTTTACAATGTACAATATTTCTTACAACTATGAGTCTCGCAACGTTTCCTGTAAATAGCACAATTCATCGCGTAATGTAATTATACCAACAGCATGGTTAATTTGTTGAAAAAAATGCACTTTGTCGTTACTGCAACTCGTATACAACGATTTTGGCCGTTCCAAGGTGTGTCACTGTTGAATGTTTCGCGGACGTTGTCTCGCACTGGCATTCAAGTTGCAGGAAACGTTGTACTTCCCTTGGCGTGATGTGTCATTGCTGATGCAGAGTCTGACAAAAAAGTTCCAGTTTGTAATTATACGAAGCGCAATCGCAAGAGGGGTTACGCTCGTGTTACTCATGAGGGATCCAAGAATTGCAAGGACCAGGAAAGAAAAAGCTTGGTTTTACCAAAAGGGCTGTTAAAAGTTTGACTACCATCCGTCCGTTGGTGGCGCTTTGAGAATAAGCCCTTCGTCACTAAGAAGTCGAAGTCTTTCACGCGACAACCATTCTTCTCACCAAAGCCCACTATCCTTTTGGTCAGCACCAACAACATGAACTCTGGCCACAGCCAAAAATACGCGCAGTCGCGGCAATATTACTTATTGCTTCTTTCTTTTCGACACGAAAGCACACCTTCTCTAAGCTGAGGCCACTTAATGCTTCACATAGAGATTCCCAGCCTTCGAATGTAATGCTTCTGAGCGCCGCTATGTTCAGTACTATTGACGATTCATATATAAAGTCTGGAAGTCCTAGAATCCTATTTCTCCATTCTCGTGCAAGGGCCCCGCCGATTAAGAGAAAAGATGGGATCTGGGAACGGGAATGGACTTTCTAATGCTCCTAGGCTAAGAGCATAAAAGAGCACGAACCTTCAAAAAGTACAGGAAACGTGGGGTGCTAATCAGTCCAAACTGCGGTTTTGGCTGGCTGTTGAAGGTATGAGCGCCTTTCCAAGAACACCAAACACCCGAACGAACTACTGCATACTAGTAATACGAAAATCACTGAACCGACGGGTCCGATTTTTGTGATATTGTCATCGGGGCTGTCTGAGTGAGTGAGTGAGCTTAAAATTGTAGGCCTGCAGCGCGTGCATGAATTAATAACAAATTTAGTGTCAATGGATTTAGCACAAGAGCGCTAACTGGGGGCAATAACGAAATTAACTGAAATCAAATCAAGTATTAGCTTTTTGTGGAGAGGGGAAAACCGGAGTACCGGGAAAAAAACCTCTCGGAGCAGAGAAGAGAACCAACAAACTCAACCCGCATATGATGTCGAGCCTGGAATCGAACCCGGGCCACATTGGTGGGAGGCGAGTGCTCTCCCCAATTACCAAACTAATTTAGGATTTTTTTAATTCAACAAGTATTGATGTCCATTGTACAGTTATTCTGTTTGCGGCCCACTTGTCGCCTTTTCTTTTACCTTGCATGAGAATAGGACCTCAACAGTGGCGTTAACATTGGTGGCATTCTTGCCTAAAGCGCTTGTGCGCTTTGGGAGTTACAACTCGCTTAGCCTAACTGCACCGTTTGGGGATTCCATCGCTATTCCTCACAATACAGGAATAAAAGAATATCGAAAAAAGCCTTTAAAAACAAACCAAATACAAAAAAGTAATCAGGCAAAAAAAAAAAAGAAGTAAAAAAAAAAAGATGTGACACGATGTCTTGGATTATTTTTTGCCTCAAATCACTATCTGTGGCTTTTCCTGGTTAATAAACACGTCCTGCCTTACTTCACTAATCTGTGTGGCGCGTCTAACGAATTTGTGAAATTAACCAAAGAAATTGGGAATGGTTGAAATACAAAAAATCGGGCCCGTTCCACGGTTCGGTGATTTCCGTAGTATACATCATCCAGTCTTCCCTCTTTCTTCTTGCCCAGCAACGAGAGTATGATCGCAGGGTATCGAAACCGTGAACCCACGCTTAAGCTCTTAAATAGGATCTCAAAATGAAGAATCGATGAAGTCCTTCATGAATTTGACTTCCAAGCAGAAAATTGGTTAGGTCTTTCATATACCTGGGACCCGTTTCTCGAAAGTCCCGAAACTTTACGGGCCATTTGCGGGTGTCACAATTCCTTTTTTATCTCAAGAACGGAGATAAGCAGAAAATTGGTTAGGTCTTTCATATACCTG
>NC_090892.1:37042261-37047261 GCF_036669925.1 Montipora capricornis
GGTTTCCATTTGATTGAAACAGCAACAATAATTTTCGCGGGAACGTCCTTAAATGCCGAGTTGTTATAGTGCAACATTATTGGAAAAAGAAACTGTACTAACATTTTGACTCTGTGTTCATTGTGTTGTTATTTGTTTACGTGTCATCTTGATCGCTCTGCAACTACTTCCCAAGTTTACATTTTAGCGAGGGCCTCTCTTTCGAGAAACTGTAAGTACAGCTTATTATTATTATTATTATTATTATTATTATTATCATCATTATTATTATTATTATTGTTATTATTATTAATATTATTAATATTTATTACTATTAATTTTCATTTATTATGTAATTATTTATTACTATTGATGTTGAAACCTTGCTGGCTGGCAATATGTGTCATTTCGCATTTTAAACTATGCTGCCTGGTTAAAAGGCGTCTCACACGATGGCTGGCTGGGAGTTTTATTTCCTGAAATTCTTGCTCGCTGGCAGTGAAGAGCGGGTATTTTTTTCCCAGGAACGTTAAATATTAACGAAGATTGACGTAGAAACATTCTAATAGTTAATGCAACATTATATGAACAATTTTGTCAAAAATGGTTGTTGGGTACGCCTGAATTTTTGCAATTAACGCAATTGCAAAAATTGCGTTCATAACTGCGAGGATCATAGCTTCGCTTGATTTCATATCCGCAGTTCACATACATGATCCATTTCATATATCATTTCATCGTTGATTCGTTCCTCACGGGAACATTAGAACCCACAAATGACCAGCTCCCAGCGTCAGTGGCTTCATAGCTCAGTTGGTTAGAGCGTCGCAACGATATCGCGAGGTCACGGGTTCAAACCCCGTTGAAGTCCTGAATTTTTCAGGCTTCTTTACGCAATTGCAAAAATTGTGTTCATAACTGCGAGGATCATAGCTTCACTTGATTTCATATCCGCAGTTCACATATATGATCCATTTCGTATATCATTTCATCGTTGAAAGTGCTACCATAATAAAAAAATCACTTTCAACACTTGACTGGCAAAATTTTAAGCTTTGATTTTTATCCAAAGGCTATTTACTTTGAGTGTAAGTTTTGGATTTGACGGGTCGCCATTACTCAAGTTCGAAACTGACCGATTGCACCTCAGAGGGCTGGATCCAGGGAAAAGTGACGTCATTTACTCACTGGTTTAAAATTTCAGTGTGTAAACGCAGCTTATTGTTTGTGCAAAACACGAGTTTAAATGTCTGAAAGCCCGAAACATCCGTGCTGAATACTAATTCAGCCACATACACACACATTGCATTCTCAAACTATTGAGTCTTTGACATCATTTTCTCCTCGATCCAGCTCTCCCAAGATTTTGAAGTTAGAATGGTGGACCAATAAACAGGAAAATTCCGGTTAAACTAAACAGGTGTCTTTTGAAACCAAGGCTTAAAACTTCGATCAGTTAGTGTTTAGTTACCATAGTTTTGAAATCAAAAGAAAATAAACGTGCATTGGATAGGGAGGAAGGTGATAGGAAAGGGCTTGAAGAAAGGTTTATTGTTTTATTGAACTACGGACATAATATTTATCATTGACATTTCTTCATAAGTGTTGTCATACTCCACGATTTGAGATCTTTCAGCTTACAGCAGTATGGTTGTACCCACATGTAGACATACCTCACACCGTTTCCTGTGTACATGCATTCTGTCTTCGTTGCACAGTTTTTTTTCCCAAAAGTGATCTGACCTTTTGTTTTCAAACACTTCACATCTGAAGATGTCGCAGAAGTCAGCCAAGCAAACAGTTGAACCCTGGGCAAAAACAAGTTTTATAAGAGACTCGTGAGATTGTATGGAACATGTACATGTATACGTATGGTGACCTTGCAAAGTATCTTTTTAGGGTCCCATCTGTGGGTTGCCGTTTGTTGGTCACCATCTTGGATTATCAGTTGTGCTTGAATGAATTTGAAGAAAAACAGAGATTGAAGCAACCCCTTTTATAGTGTTTCTTCATGTTTAAATTAGCAGGTAATGTAATAACTAACAAATTTCCCTCTTTAACATGAAGTGCCTGTTTGTGGATAAGAAAATTATACCTTGTATAACAGAACTCAGGAGTGCATCATTACCCACTGACACCTCAAACACCCTAGGATGTTCCCAGTTGACGACTAAAATTGTCGGCCTTTAGGCTGAGTAAAATCTGTCAAGTCTCACTCCCAGAAGTAATTTTCCTGTTTAAAAAAGTTTCTGTGTTTGAAGCAGATGTGACACCCACCTTGAAGACACTCTTACCTTAACTAGCCTATCACTGTGTTTGTTGTCAAAGTGTCTATCCAAGTGATTTTCATTGTAGAATGCCTTGCCACAGAAGTTACAGACCCATTTAGCACCATGTTCTTGGATTTTGTGTCCTTCTTGTACACTGTATAAATCATTGGATGGGTGCAATGGACATTTACTATGGGATTCTTGATTCCTTGACTCCAAAACACTAAAAACGTGCTGGAAAATTGGATAATAGATTATGCATGATAATTATACTGTCCTTGACCCAACAGCATCTACATGTAGGCATGCTGTAAAGATCAAAAGAGTAAGCGCCTGAGAACTACGTGGTACATGTAAAAGGTAAAGGTAAAGTCTCTGTTACGAGCCTAGGAAGGCCCATCAGGCCGGCACTTATCTCCGGTTTCCGTAGCATGAAGCGACTAGGAGTATTTCTACTCCCCCCTGGATGGGATGCTAGTCCATCGCAGGGTTACCCCCTGCATTTTCGCCGGTACCCATTTATACACCTGGGTGGAGAGAGGTACCGTGAGAGTAAAGTGTCTTGCCCAAGAACACAACATAATGTCCCCGACCAGGACCCGAACCCGGACCACTCAATCCGGAGTCGAGCACTCTAACCATGAGGCCACCGCCCCTCCCACACATGGTACATGTAGCTCTGGCTAAATGAGGCAAATTAATGCCCTAGTTTTCATTTGTTGTTACCAATAATGGCATACCGCTTGAAGCTGATTTCTCACAATCCTTGAAAGAGGACGTGAACAATGAGTGTCTGTCTCACATGTAAAAAGCACCAACTAAGAAAAAAACACAGAGATAACATTATATTATAATATTTATTATAAAAAAAAAAAGCTTCATGTGTGCAAATTGAATAGTTACTACTCAACTGGGCTTAGATATGGCAGACATTCCAGCCCCTTTTGAAGGAAAATAGAGAGTATCTTTTAAGCGCTTAAGGCGGGAGTCTGTTGGGGGGTCTGGGATCATCCCCCACAGAATATGTCCCAATTTAGTTTTTCTCAAGTGGCACTTCCTGCATTTTGACATCATTTCTGTTGTTTGCTAAAAGATCTTCATTCTTCTCCCTTGTTGACCATTTTTGGAGCTGCTAATTGGAGTAAGACTGCTGGCCTTGTGAGTCAGCACAACATGGGGTGTTCAATGGAGAGATTGGGCGAAACGTTATAGGAGACTTTTCACTCTCAGATCACAAAAAAATAATTAAGACAAGCAATCTTTTTCCTTGTTTTCCGAATTACATGATAAATTGGGAGAATCTGATAAAAATTGGCAGAGCGGGAGGCAACACATCAAATCGGGAACTTTGGAACGTCTGATATGGGGAGGCTTCAGTTTGCCCAAGAGGGAAGGAGAAAGGCATGAGTCAACACCTCAGGTTGCGAGCCTTAATTAGATGTTGCTTTGTTCAGTGTTACGTGGCATACTGTAGGTGAGTGGTGCAGAATGAATAGAGCATTTTCATGTGACGTCACGGTGGCCATGTTGGTGTTCCTCAAAATGGAATTGTTCCTAACTAATCCCCCGGGATTGAGCTCTATTATCATGCAATTTTTTTCCTGTCTTTCTGGAAAAACAAGGTTACTGATCACGTGAGTGAAACACGTTATCGATAAATATGTAAACACTGGATGAGTGCAAACGGTTAGTGTATGTTTGTCAGTTGATCTCTCAACCTAAAGGCTCGCTATTTCTTTTTGCCACATTTTTTGCACTAGCCATGTATTGTGTTGTGGCTTGTTCTTCGGAGAACACTGCTGTCACAGCATTTTGTGTTCGCCCGTGTTATCTGTTCTTCTGAACACTGAGCACTAGTGCTGTGTGATCCCCCTTCCCTCCCCACCGAACATTTCAGTGCTCGATTTTTTACAGGTCACAGGTCATTGTTTTATTATTATACAGAATGTATCCTAAACATGCCAAAAAAATATAAACTTAGGCCTAAGCAAAAGTTTATAGTCCTAAGGTTAGCTTTTGTGAATGTTTAGGATACTTTCTGTATTCATATTCTGCTATCTTACTTATCGTTATGGCGTGATTACGTTCCTTTACTTTTATATTTCTTTTTGTTTTGATGTATTCTAAAGTCGGCAATTTTGAAGGGAACACGTAGCACTTAAATGTTCTATAGGGAGGGAAGGGGGAACGCACAGCACCAGTGCTCAGTGTTCGGGGGAACAGATAACACGGGAGAACCCAAAACGCTGTGACAGCGCCAAATTGCTAAAAAAAGGTGACAGAGTATTCAGAAGTTACTCCAATAAGCCTTTGGGCAGCCTTACCAGAGGAAAAATAACAAATATCCAAGTGATGGCATGCAATTCTCTATCAAATACCATCTGTGCCCCAAAATGAAAACGATGTCTCAACAGCCGTCTCAACACAAAGTTCCACCGGCAGTTCCACCATTTTCCAAACAAACGCCCGCGTACATTTCAGTGGTTATCCAAAGAAACGTATGCTCATGGATTCGGATTTCTAAAATGGCGGCTTCGATCTGCAAAGCAGACTAGAGCATGTTTGCGTAAAAAAATGTTGTGATTTACGGGCATTAGACTGTGTAAAATACGTTGCTGTCATGGCTCGATCAAAAAGGTAGGTTTAAGGGGAAGTACAGTCGCAATAAAAACTCTTCTCTTGCTGATAACAGGGACCTAAACCGCACACGTGGTTCCCTAAGAGTAATTTATGGGTCTCTTTCACGTGGTG
>NC_090892.1:37052261-37092261 GCF_036669925.1 Montipora capricornis
ATTGAAACAAAAATATTAATTATTTTTGTTTCAGCCATAAGGAAGTAAATTATGATAATAATTATTATTATTATAATATTCAGTTTTGCATTGAATAATGCATACATGTATGATTTAAAGATCATGGGTTTCAATTGATAAGTTTAAGGCTGTGCTCTAACTGCGCCTGAGGCGACTAACATTTGGCTTCAGGTGAGTGAGAAAAATTACCCAATCGCCCGGCCAGGCACTCTAGCTTACTGTATTTCTAGCAGATAATTAAGGTGGCTAAAAATTTTAATATGCTGGTGGTTACAGTTTACGAAACTTCTAAGAAAATGTTTTTTCTTCATACGAAACAATCGGTTCAAAGGCCGTACCACATAATTTCATGTGTAACATAATCCGTGACTTTGCATGTGACGGCCGGTGGCCGCACAAATTTCGATTCTTTCTCAAAAAATAGCATTAAAATTGGAATGTGGAGTTGGCATTTCTTGATTATCGTTTTAAAAAAGAGTTGTTCCTTCTGCTCTGACAACGGTAAAGCGCGGCCGGCAAAGTGGTGCAATTTACTTTTGTATGAACCCCAGGAATCGCAGCTTTATGCAAATTTAATATTTTTACTCTTTTTTGCGGCTGCGCGTGCTTGGCTAAGATATATTTAGATTATGGTTGTTTTTGCCCTGTACATGTATATGAAATAACGAAACAAAAAAAGGGAAAGAGATCATGTTATTTGTTGTTGCTTTAGAAACAGAACAATCCCGCCTTGTCTTTGGTTCAGTGACAAATCATTGCGTGCCCTAAACAAATAACGCTGTGACTGGCGCTTCGACCGAATCCACAAAAAGCTCATTCCACTAAACATTTTACTGATAATATAAGTAAAAAATACCTTAGTTCTGTCCTGTAGAGATGATTTTCATCCAGATCAAGATGACTTGCTCAAAAAAAAAATTGATAGCTTTTGGGCCGCGGTGGTTTCATTGTTTTACTAACAGCAGTTTTCACAAAAGCTCCACAGGAATCAAGTGGCATTGATTCACGTTTTGAAAATTTATTTTCAACCTAACTAACCAGTAAAAAGGTTTACCTGCATGTATTACACCCAAACGCTTTTACATAAACCTGCCGCGATCTCTACTTTTTCACTTTAAACCTGAAAAACATCGGTGGCATGCATTGACACTTTTCTTGTCTTTCCCAAGTATGGTGTGAAAAATTTGACGGGTTGCAGGTTTTTCTTGGACTAGCAAGTTCGACGATCACCAGAGCCGTAGCAGCAATGTTTAGTTGAGAGAGAGCTGAATGAAGATCTTGCTGTGTTGTTGATCTCAGATAATTAATTGAATAAATAATTAATTAAAATTAATTAATTTGGGCGACCAACTTGGAGGGCTGGGCACCGCAGCTGAAGGGCTCCCCGAAATTTTCCTTAGAGCAGAGGCTTGAAGTTGTCGGCTGATTTGAGTTGAGTGACCTACTGTATCAACCTTTCTCTAGAGTGTCCAGGGGCATGTCATTTTTAAAAGATTTCTCCCAAATGGTGCATTTTACATTTCAAAAGAATGGATATTGATAATCATGTTTGGACAACTTCATGTTATCATTGTCAAAATGAGTCTTACATGTGCATGTACTGTACACCCTTTAATCTTAGGTTTGAAAGATTCATTTTATTTTCCACTGGCTGAGGCATGAAGGAAATGGAAAATGTTTTCTCACACACCTTTGGGGTCTGGCTCGAGGAACCTTAAGTCATGTATTCAGTATTTTTTTGTCTGTTGCTTAATTTTTGACATTCATCATTGTTGGCTAAATTTCAGAACCCCAGTTCCCAGCCAACTCTTGATTGATTAGAGATCTTCACAGTATGAGTTGGATATTCTTTGTTGAGTTTAGTTTGTGTTAAAGTTTGTATTGTATACCATGCTACATTGTACATTGTTTGGTTGTGAAATGAAACAGTCAGTTGGCAGCGGTTAGCTTGACAATGGCTCCCAGAGTTGTGTGAGAGGCTGTTTTTCAGTTTAGAGTTCAAAGTACATTGTAAATTAGCCAACTACTCTGTCTGAAGGAGACATTGCTTTTTGACAGTTGTTGGTATGTTTGTACTTAGTGAAGCCACTGAAGGGTAACTAATTTTTCCTAAATTTTTTTGTAATTCTGTTTACCGGCAATATGAAAATTCATACATGTAGGATGAAGAGGTATTAGCACTGGATGTTGATGATTCATCTGATAATGATGAGGATGATGGAGGTGGCAGCGATCATGAAAACGAAGAGTTTGAAGAGGTCAGAACATTATTTTGTCATTCTTATTATAATGGAAAAAATGTTGTTCTTGTAATTCTTTTGGCTCCTTTACCGTTTTGAGCTTATTGTATCTCTTGTTGTTGTGATACTTGTGAATTGTTCATTCTTGTTCAATGATAAATCCTTTGTTTGAAAATGTAGTCAAAACTAGGAGGGTTATCAAAGACAAATTTAGGTTAATAACTATTGATTGAAGAGATTTGAATATCCAACTCTTTCAGGAGGAGGATGAAGAGGAGGAAGTGCGTGAAAATGGGAAGGATGGTGGAGGTTGGTGGATTCTCTGACTGAATTATGAAGCCCACGTTGTCAACAAATTATAATGAACCACAATAATTATTAACATTACAACTTCTTTATTACACTGTACATGTTTTTGATGTACATGTATAACTAATAACGTTACATGAAAATTAACCCTGCACAAAGGTTATGATTAATAGTTATGCATGCTTTACCATATGTGGTTTATTGTTTAGACATTCCAAGTGTGAAATCGTGGGGGAGACGAAAATCTGCCTTCTATGATGGTGACATTGATGAAGAATACGCAGGTGATTATTCACAATGTACAGTACACTGAAGTTCTACATTTACATACAGTCATGTGCACATGTTTTAATAAAATTTAATTATTGAAGTTATATGTAATGATAAAGAAATCTTATGATTCAGAGCCTTGGTTACACGTAACAACTGTGATTATTATAATTATTATAATAAGAACTATGTTAAAGAATGCCAATGTCTTTATGCTGTTTGATGGTCCCAGTGAGTGTACTGTTTTGTTGATCTTGAATTCTCTGTGGGCCAATCACAGGCAGCCCAAGCTCGGTATATGATTTATAGTCTTTGTATGGGAAAATTAACTTTGGGCTTATAAATGATAAACAAATAAACTTCACTTGCCTCTACTTACAGTTGTCTTTTCTTTTTCTGTGCAAATCGGAGCGCAAACTGAGTCCGTTTTTAATAGGCCGGTTTGTGGCTTATGAATTTTTACAATGTCGTTAGTTGTCATTTCCCCTCACAAAGAAAAGAAAGGCTGGTGACTCGCGACGATATTGTCCCACAAATAATTGCTCTTGCATCACATAGCAATGGGCCAAATCTCCATAAAAATACCACAACCTTAAGGCCAGATAAATTTCCTATCACATCAACTCCTTTCTGCTATTGCACCACTATTTTTAATAATATCTGACCTGCTAATCGCCCTTTCTCACAGTCGGAGACTGAATTACTAAGGGCGCAGCTCAACGAGGTCGGACCATGATTAGGGAGGAAAACCAGAGTACCTGGAGAAAAACCCTTGGAGTCAGATTGACATCGACTGAAACTCAGCCCACATACGATCCGAGCCAGAGTTGAACCCAGGTCGCAGAGCTGGGAGGCACGGTTGATGACCACTAAACCACCCTGCCTCCCAGATAAATTCCAAATAATGTTCGGCTTTTTACAATCTTCCCTTGCACTAGCGTTGTAGTGTGGCTACGTGCATCACAGCTTTATGGTGATCATATTACTTTCTTCACTCTCATTGGCCAAGTGTTTCAAATTGTCCAATGAGAGTGCAGAATGTAATTCTGATTGCCATCAAGCTGTAGCGCCTGTAGCCACACAACAAGGCGAGCACATAAAAAGATTATAAAAGGCCAAACATTATTTTGGAATTTATCCGTCAAAATCGTGGTGCAATCCCGGAGTGGAGTTGATGTGATAGGGAATTTATCTGGCCTTAAGGCTGTGGTGTTTTTATGACGATTTGGTCCGTTGCTTTGTGATGAGAGAGCAATTTGTGGGACGAGATTGCTGTGAGTTACCAGCCTTTCTTTTCTTTATGAGGGGAAATGACAACTAACGACATGGAAAAAAATCGTAAGCCACAAACTGGCCTAAAATAGACTCAGTTTGCGCTCCGATTGCACAGAAAAGACGAGGACAACTGTACGTAGAGGTAAGTGAAGTTTATTTCTACATTTACAGCTTACTTTAGCATTTATAAGCTCAAAATTAATTTTCCCATACAAAGTCTATAAATCCTATACCGAACTTGGGCTACCTGTGGGACAACGGTCAGGAATTTACAGAACATGATCAGTACTTACTGTAACTGAAAATACACAGAAGATACATGTAGTTAATGATGGCTTTTTCTTTTGTTCATTGGTATTCATTGGCATTCCTGTGGGTACCTTCAGGCTCTGATGAAGAGATGGATGAGCTGGCAGAGGAGGAAGAAGAAGAGGCTTTGGCATTGCAAAAACAAATGGCTGCCTCCCTTGAGGAACAAGATTTTGATGCTGATGTCTTCGAGGTGCTTATCAACAGTAATATCCAAATTAGTAATTGCTTAACTCCTTTTCCATAGCACATGGATTTTTTTCAGAGTATCCCAACGTCATCATTGATAAATAAAATTAATGTTTTTAATGTTAAAGTTACAGTATTTAGTAGACAAATGTACAATGTATCTGTTGCTTTTCTCAGAGCAATCAAATCATTTGTTTTATGGGCTGTAAGAACATGTGAAACTACATCTCGTTATAATGATAATAAATTTTTGGAATCAAAGCAGACTTTGAACTTGAAGTTTCTTTGTTTCTTTTCTTTTTTTTTTTTTTTGTTTTGTTTTATTTTTTGTCTTGTTTTTCCCCTACATGTACAACACCATATTCCGTAACTGTGTGAACATGTACACTGCATTTTGGCATTTTTGCTAGAACCTACTGGTATTACCGTATACAGTGTAATAACTGCTAGTAAAACATCTTGCTTTAAGGGCCCACAGACGGATTTTTTGCATGTTGCTAAGGAAGTGAAATGTTGCTTCCGGTAACTGACGTCATCATATCATGAGCTGACAAGAAAACCCACTCACAAGCAAAAGTCACCGCACAAACTGTTGTTTCCATCAAAGGTTTTTCCTCGCCCTTCCTCGCACTCGTTCTCAGATCAACTGCGCATGCGTAAACGAACTGACTTCTGGTTTGAGAAAAAAGCTAAATTTCCGGCGGTTTTAAATTGAATTACATGTACTTTTTTTTTTACATGGCACGTTCCACCCCCAAATACAGAATATAGCTAAGCATTGATTTTTTAAAATCATCTTTTTTGAAAAAGTTATGGGTATTTCAGTATCGTTTATGTCTTAAAAAGAACATTTTTCAACATAAAAAGAAAACCATGCTTGGCTAGATGCAAAAATGAATACAAATTATCAGACCATCGATTAAATAACCAAATTGCGTAGCACGGAGACAAATTTAGAGTTTTCTTTTATTGGTCATTTGACCATGGGTGTGGTATGATGACGTCATATTTAGGGTCATTGGCTTACAAAAGTTTGAAACTGACCAAAAATGCCAAATTGTCTCAAATTACATAACCATTACATCCTTAGCAACGCACCCCAAAAAATACGTCAGTGGGTCCTTAAAGGAAACCTCCACTAAAACAAGAATACAACTTTAAAATATTAAACATAATGTTTACAAGCAAAATTGTTCAAACGTTTTCTAATGGAATCGTTTGTATCCGAAATAAATGAATTTCAAAAACGCTTGTTTTGGTTTTCAAATTTCTTGGGCGTCGCCATCTTGAATAATTGTGACGTGTTATGGTTGCTCTTTTGTATTTGCACAAAGAGCTTTTGTTTTAAAACAATAGGGCAACCATGACACGTCACAATTATTCAAGATGGCGGCGCCCGGGAAATTTGAAAACCAAAACAAGCGTTTTTAACATTTATTTATTTCGGATACAAACGCTCCCATTGGAAAACTTTCGAACAAGTTTGATTGTGAACATTATATTAACTATTTTAAAGATATATTCCTGTTTTAGTGGAGGTTTCCTTTAAGGTTTGAAGTGCAGTGAAATTAAGGGCCTTCAACTGAAATTGAATGCTGGGCAAGTTTAAAAAAAATTGCCAGCTTAAAGACAGCTTAATTCCAGATTTGCGTCAACCAGTTACACAAGTTCAAGTTCAAGTTCAAGGTTATTGTTTTGCCTCAGTACAGAGTGTAGTATTTATTTAACCCTTTAAGCCCCGAGGGGTTCCCCATTGACGAGTAAAATCGTCTGGCGTTAGACAGAGTAAAATCTATAAGTGCCATTTGGCACTATCAGGGCTGAAAGGGTTAAACGGGGACATAGTTTTTTCACGCTGTTAGCTTAACCCTTTAAGCCCCGAGGGGTTCCCCATTGACGAGTAAAATCGTCTGGCGTTAGACAGAGTAAAATCTATAAGTGCCATTTGGCACTATCGGGGCTGAAAGGGTTAAAAAGCTAATGGCAAGGAAGCCCAAAGGAAACCACTTGGCTTATGAGAGATAGTCTCCCTCAATTATTTAATTAATATACAAAGTACTGTATTTACAGAAGTTTACATGTCAGATTATAGGCAGAGCTACTAGACAGTGTAGGAAACATTAGAAATACTGTATACTAGGTAATTGTATTTAAACTCATCGCCAATGGACGAGCTTGGAGATGGTGCCTGCCAAAGTGGGCGGCGATTCCGGGGCGAGCAACGAGGCTTGAGCCACAGGCCATGAGCAGAGCACACAGGCCTCCACGGCAACTCTGCGAGCGGCCACCACCCACCAGGCACCGTCACACTGACCAAGTCAGTGGAGATACTTACCAACCCTATACTTACCGAATCCACCAATGAGGGAGGGAAGGGAAGGGGAAAAAAGCGGAACAACTGAACGCTTGTTGCTTGAAACAAACAGCACCTCACACAGCAGAAACGACCAGCACGTGCGAATCGAGAAACCCCGTATGTCACCTCAATGCGCCTGATTCCCAGACCACCGCTGACCAGCATTGGCTTGATTTTAACTTAGCCTAAATTACATTTAGCCACATTTAAACTCATCGCCAATGGACGAGCTTGGAGATGGTGCCTGCCAAAGTGGGCGGCGATTCCGGGGCGAGCAACGAGGCTTGAGCCACAGGCCATGAGCAGAGCACACAGGCCTCCACGGCAACTCTGCGAGCGGCCACCACCCAAAGACCACCCCAAGGGTGCTTGGAAGGCGAAGGGGCCGCGAACAGGGATGACGTGGAACCTGCGCCACCACCCAAACTCACACAAGCACCCACCCCCAGCTCAAGACACGACACTGGACGACACTTACCCGAGTACCGTGAAGCTGATCATGAAATAAGACTGAGAAGTCTGCTAACCGAGGCAAGGTGAAAAGGAGGCACTAAAGCAAGGTCCGCCACAGCTCCTCCGGCCGCAAGGCATGAAGAAGGTTCTGCCTGAGGTAGGAACTGAACCAGGAAATTGCCAAGGACTTCGCGATTGATTAAAGGAGTCCTGGCCAGACACCGCAGGCAGGCGCAAGCGAGCCACAAGCGACCCTAAAAAACGGAAGAGGACTGGTCCGCTTGATTTCCTGCAATCCGCATGATTTCCTGTGATCCGCATGAATTCCCACGTATACCTGGGTCACGAGCCAACTGAGCCAGACGCGAGATGAGAAGAGAGGGAAGCCAATGACTCGGATGGAGTGCGAATGTACGACTGGTAAGCTGAACTACACCAACGACCCAAGGCCTGAATAAGGTGATCGGGGATGCCGTTGCGAGCTGCCACCGTGGCCGCACCAATGCGAAAACTGTGACTGGAGAAATTGCCCGACACACCCGCTCCAGCAAGGATTTCTCTGAGACGAGCAGTGAGGACAGCGCGAGTTAGGGGCCGACCATCCTGGAAAAGAAAGAGAGGGCCACCCGAGTTCCCTCTCACAGCCAAATAGGCCAAAACAGCTTGAAGGGCGCACAGAGGAAAGCGTCCCCGGCCAATGTGGACAAAGCAGCCTTTCCGAAAAGGGTCAGTCTTGGAGGCTTTAATCCGCACGCGCAGGCAGGAAGGATTGGCGTCAGAGTCTACCGAAATGTCACCGACACTTAAGTGGAGTGCCGGGGTGAAACTAGCCAAATTAGGAACAGTAAATTCAGCAGATCGGAGGAAGCCGAAATATGCTAGGTTGCAGGCGGCCCAAAACATGCAGTGGTCGAAAATTGATAAATCCAAAGACCTAAAGATGATCATCAAAATGTGATCCGTAATAGGAAGGCGCTGAGCCTCAGGGGAACCTTGGGTCCGTTTGATCCCACGAAGAACTCGCTGCAAACGTAGACAGTTCACCAGAGGGTCTGGGAAGCCTTCTTCGATATGCAGGGCACGAACTGCTGAAAGGTAAACTTTAATCGAAGAGTGCTGAACCGATCCCGCCAGAAAAGTGGCAAAGAGGCACAATGTCCATTCATCGGTGGGGCACGGGGAGCCACTGGGATGCAACTTGCCCAAATGCGCACAGAAGTTGACAAATTTCCTCTGGCCAGATGCGTAAGATCTCCGGGTGGAGTCAGCCAAACCATGGGCTAACAGGAACTGGCACTGCCGCTCTAATGAGAGCCAATCAATTCTTCCAGGAGATGAGGTGGAATGGACACTGGAAGCGACTGAGCCTGGGGTGCTAACCTCCGGAACTCCTGCCAATGAAAGCGGGACAAAGCGTCAGCAATGCAATTATGAACCCCTGGAACATGCTGAGAGGCAAAGGAGAAATTGAAACGAGCCGCTGAGGCGAGAAGATGGCGAAGCAAGCGCATTAACACGGGAATCCTGGATGTTCTAGAGTTGAGGATATAAACCACGGCCTCATTGTCGGTGCGAAACAGAACATGGCGCCTGGCGAAGTGGGGCCCCCAAACATGAGCGGCAATGATAATCGGGAACAACTCTTTATAGGCGATAGAGTGAGAGGCTTGAGAAGAAACCCATGCGCCACTGAACCACTCCCCATTGAAGTAAGCACCAAAGCCAAGGGAACCGGATGCGTCCGATGTAACTTCGAGGTCAGGGGTGGCCGACATGCCGGGAAACAACCAAAAATAGACGCCATGCCAAGAGGACAAAAACTGAAGCCACCACTGAAGATCCAGGTGAAATTCAGAATTCAGGCGGATTGGATGGTCCCGTTTACGAAAACACTGGAGCAGATTGATCATACGACGCAGGAAGGTACGACCGGGCCACACGACCTTGGCGGCATGATGTAAGTGGCCAATGAGGGACTCCAGTTCGCGCCGAGTACACCAGCGACGATTCCGCCACGACTGCAGCAGCACCTGTAAAGCAAGGAGCTTGTCCGAGGGGAGGCAGGCCACCTGAGCCACTGAGTCTAACTCAATGCCCAAAACAACTAAACGCGTGGACGGGCCAATGCACTTATCCGGGTGGAGTGGAAGTCCTAAGGAACGGCAAACAGCTATGGAAGTGGCTAAGTTCTCAGCACATTGGTTAGTATCTGGCGGTCCTGCAGTAATAAAATCGTCTAAATAATGTAACAGCGCAGAAACATTGTGTGTATGTAGGAGAATCCACTCCACCATGTCCGCCACAGAATTGAAAATATAAGGAGCAGAGCGGAGGCCAAATGGTAACGCTAAATCAACATAATAGTGCTTCCGCCATCTCATACCCAAGAGATATCGATCAGATGGATGGACAGCTATGTTGCGGTAGGCTGCCTCAACATCGAATTTAGCAATCAGGGCACCTAAGCCATAGCTTGAGATCATACGAATGATCTGATCAACCGTGATGTATTGCATGGTAAACTCGTCAGGGTCAATGCCATCATTAACACTTAGCCCACCAGGGGATGACAGGTCCACTATGAGCCTCCACTTGCCTGGTTGACCCTTTTTAGGGATAACTCCAAAGCTGCTAACGTGCAAATGAGGGAAAGGTGGGGAGGAAAAAGGTCCTGCAACCCTCCCAAGGGAGACCTCGTTAGCCAAGTAGCGGTCAATGACCTCGGAGTGTTGATTAGCAGAGGCCTTGTTTGACTTAGCTGATTTTAATTTCTTGGAATGCTGAAATCCCAGGCGAAAGCCATTCCTGAGGCCGTCCAAGACAAAGGCGACAAGATGTTGGTCCGGATGTTGGGACAACTTGGCAGCGAACACTTCAGGCTTTAGAGGGCTAACCACGGACACCGGGGGCAAGGGGTTGGAGACTGGAAGGAAACAGAATGAGAGATGGTAATTCCCCGCTAACGCCCCTACCCCCCCCCCCCCCTTCCATCCTGAAGTAAGGGCAGCAATACAGCAACAGTGAGAAAAGTTTAATTCAACAAGCCCAGAGCACAACAGGGGCAAGCAAAGAAAACCGTGAAAAATTCTAATAAAACTGAACA
Source organism: Montipora capricornis (assembly GCF_036669925.1). Lineage (NCBI taxonomy): Eukaryota > Metazoa > Cnidaria > Anthozoa > Scleractinia > Acroporidae > Montipora > Montipora capricornis. The sequence continues at coordinate 37,062,787 of NC_090892.1, forward strand.
ATCGACTAACTGAGCAAACTGAGCAATCGACTAACTACATAACTACTAACTGAGCAATCGACTAACTACATAACTACTAACTGAGCAATCGACTAACTACATAATGACTAACTACATAATGAACGAAGTACGCGCAACATGTTCCAAAGTTCTGAGAAGGGGAAAACTTCTTGGAGCCAATCGTTACTGACGCCGTGCTTTTTGGCCAGCTGAGGCACTAAATGCCGGAGACCGAGATCTGCGCCTGACAGAACTCTCCTGCTTACGTTCTGGTCTAGAACTGCATGATACAGAACGATGGGCGCCGCCACACGTGCTGCAACGATGATAATAGCGGCAAATCGTATAAGGGGCGGTGCACCTTCCCTTGTTCCAGGACATACAAGGGATCCTCGAAGAGCTGGAACCCACTGGTTCAGAGGAATCCGGCGACGTGCCGAGGTTGGGGCTGCGAGGAGAAGCACCACCGGCGTGAAAAGTGAAGAGCTGTGCGTTCATGGTCGACCAATCGGCCAACCGAGTCGCCGCAGCGTGTTCGCGAAAAGCTTTATCGTAAGCAAGCCAAACCCGTCCGCTAAACTGGCGAGAAATCCGCAAGATTAACAACTTGTACAACGTTAAATCTTTCCAACGATGAGGGAAAAACGACGTTAGGACAAGCGAGTACACCGTGAAGGCTTCCGTCCAAGTGGTGATATCCTCGATACGCCGACGAGGTTTCTTCGGGGGAGCTGATAAAACCAAACGCCCATCGAGCATTAACTGAGGCTCGGTCTCTGAGCTGACCAAATTCGCCGCTAAAAGTTCCGACAAGTCAACGAATTTTCCGCCACGGATTTGCGTAACGAGCTTGGCAGGAACGGGAGAGTAGCCCGGGCCCACGACGAACGGCTGATCCGCCAACGAGTTCACAATAGACAGCGGTGCAATGGATGGCGGCAAATGAGCAGAAACGCCACTTAAAGCCTGCCCCGAAGACGAGACGATTGCCGGGACCGGAGCGTTAAAAGTAGATACAAAAGTAGGTACGACAAGAGGAGAAAGCCTACCTGAGGTCGACGAGCTTGAAAGGGAAGGCGGAAAGCCCGTTCCAGCGGCGAAAAACGTCGAAGCTAAACCGCCCAACGATGCAGATGACGAACTGGCGCCAGGACAGGAGACGGGATCCGCAATCGCTGGTCCTGGTTGCCTTTGCGAAGCCTGAACAGCCGACTGAACAGCCTGATTAATGAGAGACACCAGATCAGGTGAAAGAACAGCAGTTGAGGCCGTCGGAAGTGGATTTGCCGAAGCCGGAATGCTCACCAGTGGCGAGGAAACAACAACAGACTCGCTGGACTGCGAAGACACAATTGAAGACGTACCGCGTGTGTTCGTACTGGAGACCGGCGCTGATGGAGCACTGAGAGAAGAGAGAGCCGCTGCTAAGCTGTTGTTGGTTTGCCGGGCGGTCATAACGGCGAGGACGACGGAAAGACGAAAAAAGCGGAACAACTGAACGCTTGTTGCTTGAAACAAACAGCACCTCACACAGCAGAAACGACCAGCACGTGCGAATCGAGAAACCCCGTATGTCACCTCAATGCGCCTGATTCCCAGACCACCGCTGACCAGCATTGGCTTGATTTTAACTTAGCCTAAATTACATTTAGCCACATTAAATATAGATTGGGCTAAAAGAAGCAAATGGGGGAAACAATGAAATAGTATAGTTTTAAGAGGAGTGCTTTCAGTTTACGGGAAATGGTGGCAATGTACTTGTTGGATTTTGAAATTCAAAATTAGGATGTTGAAGAATTTAGGACCTTGGAAACAAATAGAGAATTTTCTTATATTGGTCCTGCAACAGGGCTTGAAAAACCTCTGAACTTCTGGTTTCTTAAGAAACTAACCAACCAACCGCAACCAGTAACAATAATTATTATGAACACTACAGTGTACTGTTACAATAATGATGGTTTCTAAATAAGGCATGTCTTTTTGAGAGGGACAGCAACATACAGTAGAGTAGATACAGTGCCCAAAAATCTTTCTTTTAAATTTGGTGGTTGTTAATAATTATGATTGCTGTTTTCATTACCTCAAGCTTCCACAGATATCTAAAAAGGAAGAAGGTGAAGGTGACTTTAATAAGGTACAGCAGAAGTGGTAGTAGTGTTTTTGAAATTAATTACAAGTTTGAAATCCTTTAAAAGATTTTTGTGGAGTGCGCCATATTAAGTGCACTTTGCATTAAAGTTGGTAAGCTTTGAAACAAAACCAGGGATTGCTTAAGAGCTTCTAGTGTCCAGGTCAGCATTATTTTTACAAGATATTGTGTGGTTGTGTTCCAGGAGACAATTGTTCAGGACCTTTCAAAGTTGTCCAGTGAAGAAAAGATTCAGGTACTGTATTACAGAATGTGCAGAAATTTCACTTGCATTGTACATGTATGTTCAGAAAATAGTAAATAAATATTCCTGGTACTACATAATTGGATGGAGGCCCAATTTTGACATTCAACACGAAGTTTCCCTTTGTCTAAGCCTTTGCTACCCAGTCTACATGTATTTCCAACAATAAGGCAAGGGTAAAGGTTAGCATTATTTTTAGCGTAGAGTATACTTGATGCCCAGCATTTGGGGGACACTTTGTAATGTTAATAGACCAATTTCAATTTAATTTTATTTAAATTCAGTCCTTAACAAAAGTCATCATCTCAAGGCTTCGGGGAATAAACTCATGGAAATCCTTACATTTATTCCCCAGAGCCTCCAGATGAAACCTTTTGTTTACATGTATGACTGAATTTTGATGATAATTATCGAAATTGGGCTATTGTGACTTTGTCTGTATGGGCCTTAATCACACGGCGGCCATGTTGAGTCCGAATGAATTAAAAGCTTTAAGTTTGTTTTTGCCCACTGAAGCTTATGTTCTTGAGAGAGCTGGATCGAGGAGAAAATGACGTCAAAGGCTCACTAGTTTAAGAATGCAATACGTGTGTACGCCACAGAATTAATATGCAGCACGGGGGTTTTGGGCTTTCAGACTTTTAAACTCACGCTTTGCACATATAATAAGCTCCGTTCACATGCTGAGATTTTGATTTTGACTTTTCCCTGGATCAAACCGTCTGAGGTCCAGTCGGTCAGTTTTGAACGTGAGTAATGGCGGACCGTGAAATCCAAAACTTACACTCAAAGTAAACGGCCTTTGGATAAAAATCAAAGCTCAAAATTTTGCCAGTCAGGTGTTAAGCAAACGCACTTTCAAAATCTGAAGGAAAAAAGGAAGTGGTTTTTTTGATCACAGGGGCACTTTAAGGGTTGGAGTGTTAACAATGTTAACGCCCACTCATTTGCTACATTGTACATAATTGTACAGCTTGATGTTGAACCCTTTTAAAGCAGTTTTAACAAGACTTTCAGATTGTATTTGCACTCAAATACTGTCTCCTTTTAGAGATAAGTGTGGGCAGGAGGTTTTTTTGCTTCAAATCATTCATGCAAACAGCTATTCAGTGTCCTAAGGATCCCCAAAATAAAAATTATTACAGCATACAAATGAATGTAGCACTGTAATTGAGAAAGAGGAGGTGCTGTCTCTTCTTTGACAAATGTACAGATAATTATTATAGATGGAAAGCTTTTCAAGTCTTAACACTGTTTCCAAAACACGTGGGAACGTACAGATAAATTCATTACAGGTACATCTGTGATGTCTGATCTGTTGGTCTGGCCTTTATGGTACAGTGCAGCACTTACCTGACATTTTTATAACTTACAGTTTAGTACCGTTATTAACTTTGTGTTGGTAACCACTCAGACTTACATGCACAGCAGTACTCACCTCTGGCTAATTTAAATCCAAGGTTAATATAAAAATTAATGTGGAGACATCATCTTAATGCACTTCCTCCAATCTGATTTCTGCGTTACAAGACATTCTTCATTATTCAAAGCTTAAAAAAATGTCGTTCAACAGATACTGATCAAAGAGTCTCCCGAGCTTTTTCAACTCATGGATGAATTCAAGCTAAAGGTATTGAATGGCCACTGCTTTAAATCACAAAGTAATGTTAGTATGCAAGTGGTACCAAATTAAATGTTCCTGTATGTAGAGCTTACAGAATCATGTAAGTCAAGTGAGATGACCGTGAGTCATAGACATCACCTCAAAAGTTCAGTTTTGTGTTCTGGTTTTTTACACAGTTACGTGCAAGAAAGGTTGAAACGCTGCATGCATAAGACACGCTGTAAGAAGCTACATTTATTATCAGCAGTTCCAACTGGATTTTGTGACAAAGTAGAGATTCCTCTCTCAAGTTGTCGTGGCATTTTTGTTGTTGTTTTTGTTTATTTGTCTCTTGGATTGAAATCTTGTGAGAGTGATTACCTTGCTGTTTAAAACTACAGTGAATTAAAAAAAACAACTCATGAAAAAAAAAATGCATGCTGAAATGAAGGAATGATCCTCCCATAATTATATGCAAAGAAAGAAAAAGCTATACCGGTCATTATTTTTAAAGAAACTCGAAAATACTCCGCAGTGGTCCTTTTCTAAAGAGATATAATTTTGATATATACAAATTAAACTGGAAAATGTTTTTGAAACAGCTAAAAGAAGTGACTGAAAGGCTTCATCCTTTGGTGAAAATGGCAAGAGCGGGGCAGATCTCCGAAGAGGTAGTATAGTAGAATAATTATTTGCTATGATTACTTGTACTATGGTTGTATCGGCTTGCCACCTTAAGTTAAAGAACAACTGACACACCCTGAGGATTAATCGTTTTTGGTCCGTTTAGCTTTTACCACTCGGAATTAAGACTTTTTCGTTACATGGACACTGCTGACATTCACCTTTCCAGGGTTATTATCCAATGGTGATCCTCGCGATCGTGCACTTGCGCACCATTGTGGCCCGGGATCTACTCCGGGCCCGGGTTGCTCGAAGCATGGTTAGCGCTAACCAGCTTTAAATACCATGGAAAGCTATCGGTTTTGATACCTTTTAACCAACGATTAGCGCTAATCAGGCTTCGAGCAACCGGTCACAGGAGTGGATGCCATGTATCCCTTACCTTGGTTGGTTCTCTACTCTGCTAGGCTTCCCCTCAAGCAAAACCAACATTATTTTTGATCATTTGACTTGCTTTATGTTGATTTGTTTTCTCTCTGATCAATAGAGTCCTCGTGCTTAACAAAGTATGTGTAAGCTTGAAACTTAAGTTGGTTGTTGTAATAAAGTCATCATATAACACTATGGGCCAGTTATTTAAACAAAGTTTAACTTAAGCCGCGGCTGAAGACAATAAGTGGACCTCCAAATCTGTGTAAAAGTAGTATATTTTAAGTAGATAAATTTTTGTCTAGTCTGGAATGCACGCCTTCTTGTTACCATCAGCAGCAGACAATTTTTAGAGATAATTGTTGGCAAAATTGAAAATGGCTTGGAACGCGGTTTTGTTAAACATTGTCTAAACTAATTAATAATCGACCGTATGCGTTTTGGGGATTTTGTCCTGTAAAAGCAATGCGCACAAATCACTCTTGGCACTCTTGGCATTGTCATGCTTCACTGAACTGTACATGCAACATCCTTCCCCCCCCCCCAATTCCCCCAGTGTTATGCTGTGCGTGAGGAAAGAAGCGCTCTTTCTATAGACAGACGCGTTATAATTCGTAAATTAACTTAGTTGTCTGAAGCAAACATTGTTAAATTTCTTTGATTTTCTTTTTTGCCTGCAGGGAGCCAGCTATATTGAATTGAAGCATCAGCTCTATCTCAAGTAAGAGCCTTGACATTTTGTTTCTTGTCGTGAAGGAAATCGGCATTGTTCTTGTTGTGCTTGAACTACAGCTATGATTAACCGATAACTGCTCTTTTATAATTCAAATGGTACTTGCTTTTTTTGAGCTTTAACTGCTTAACTGGATGATTGCTTTAAAGCAGAAAACTGTTCACGTCAATTGCATTCAGTTTATTAAACAATTCATCACAACTCCCTTTTGGAAATAGGCGTTAAGGCTTTAGAGAGAGATGGATCGGGAAGAAAGTTATGTTGATACTCACTCGTTGAAAACGGTGGTGTTTGATCATCATACTAGGCGGCCTTAGCCGACGAACACCCCTGGCTCTCCATTCCTCTTAATGATTCACGCTGGTAGAAAGCAAATCCTCCGTCCGTCTTCAAAATACGGACAAGAGTAGGCACGCTTTCACCGCGGCGTCCACCCTTGAAGGGGCTGCCGAACAATGATCTCGCTGTCGGAAATTAAAGCAGTTGATTCCTGAGACAGTGAATTGCGAGACGGTAGTGAGTTTAAGCAAGGATAACGGCAACGTCAACAGAAACATCTCCAAACGACATCTTCAACCCCGTGCAAAAGGAGGCAGGAACTCCTAACATTGTTGGTAGTTGTGGTAGTTGTTGGTTCTGCAGATGTTGGATGGTGTTGGCAGTTGTGTGCAAAAGGAAGAAATCCCAACAATGTAAGGACCTGCAGTGTATTATGGGAAGGATACGGCCCATAAGACTTTGTAAACGTACAAAATTCGGCTGCTTTTTTTTTTTTTTTCAAAATGTTAATGCCTTGCTATCTCCTTGGAGACCATATGATGCAATGCGCGCGCGTGGCCCCAACATTGTTGCGCTACGCCACGGTGATCATGAAACAAAAGAAATGTTGGGAGTTGTTGGCTCAAAAGTGTGACCAGTTGCAAACTTCGTGCAACAACTCCCAACAACATGCAACAGGGTGTGCAAACGGACGCTCGCGTTGCCGGCATCCCAGTGCTCAACCGAGCCACCGGTGCGAGGTTAAGAGGCGTCTGCAAAGTTGTTTGCGCAACTCGCGGTACCGTCAACGCCACTTTTTTGAAGCTTGGCACACGCATCAATTCCACGCACGCCTTTTTGAACCGCTTTCACTCAGACACACGTTGCATTTTTAGGCTACAGCGTGTATAAAACGCATTCACCTTCCTCTCTCTTTCAATGTAATAATGGCAGATAATTAAACAGGGAAATTGGAGTGCACATTGTGAAATGATTAGATTGTATTTAGAGTGGAGCGAGTTTCAATTGAGTGTCGTAAAACCCACACCAAAGTAATTACTTTGACCAATCTAAAAGGACGGAGACAATGCAGTAAACCTCGAAGTAATTACACGTAGACGATACAAAGCGCGGGAAAATGTGCACGCGCGAGCCACGATTGGTTTTGGTTTTACTTGATCGGTTGAAAAAGTGGCGCGAGAACTTACAAATTCAGAAGCCCATAACCCAAAAAAAAAGAAAAAAAGGAAAGGAACTTTATTTAAGTGTCTAGTCGTTCTAACGCTGGGACACTGATTGGGGACACTGTAAACTGAAATTAGCAATTAACGCAAATCAAATCAAAAATGTTGCTTTTTGAGGAGAGGGGAACCGACAAACTCAACCCACATATGACTCGAACCCGGGCCACATTGGTGCGAGGCGATTGCTTTCACCACTGCGCCATCTCTGCACCCCAGTTTCCCAGAAGTGTCGATCTCTGTCACGTGTCCTTATGGCCAATCAGATTGGGTCTGATGACCACAACGTGTCTGTTTGGTGTCCAACCATGGGTCTTGCAAGGAACACGATACCGCAACATAATTTTTCCCACAAGCATCTCACAGTAACCGTCCAATAAAATAGATAATACCGAATACCGATGGGCCGCATTCCATTAGTTTGATCCAGGCTCTTAGATAGTGGAGGCAAGGGAACGAGTCCCGGGTCGATTTTCTTAGCTCGTTCTCTTTCCCTCGTCTTCCATCGCCTCCACTATCTGAGAGCTTGAAACAGGCTACATTCCATCGGTTGCTTCACGCAATCCATCCTGATATTACAGAGATTAAGCATCGCACTTACGGCAAACGGCAAAACCTGTTTGATATCTGAGCTCATGTCTTAGCTTTTCCTGTTACTTACAGGTATCAAAAGAGAGAGAAAATCGAGTTAGAATAAGAGAATTTTCATGTTTTTATGACGAGCAAGAGCCTACAGTTTACCGTTTGTCCTTTCACACGAACGCATGCTAATCTCTTTTGATTTTTTTCCGTTTAGTTACTGTATCAACATCGGTTATTATTTGTTGCTGAAGGCCAAAAACGTGTCTGTGAAAGATCACCCAGTCATGGGGCGCCTTGTTCAATACCAAAAGGTAAGCTTGTCTCTCACCCTCTTATTGAAATGTAATGTTATCTTAAGATTTGTACTTTTTTCTCTTCCTGAAGTTGATCACAGAACTCAAACCTTTAGATGAAAAATTGAAATCAGAAGAAGAATTGCTGCTGTTGCAAGGCCAAACGCCAGAGCAAGGTTAGAACGTTTTCGAGGAGTGCTTTTTGGGTGAATTGGTAGACCTGGCACTGTTGCCGTGTTGATTCCGGAGCCTACCCACGTTGCCCTAATTATTAATTTTTCTGTGTGTTTGAATAGGCTTACAGAAAGAGGCTCCGTTACAGAGTGTCAAAACCAAGGTATCACCTTACATTGGCTTTCATATTAGTGAACTGAAACCCATGCCATACTGGAACGAACACATGCTAAGGTCCCCAAGGACCGAATCTAGTCTCTATCCCGTGGGTTTGTCACCACTGTGTCATGAATCAACTGTCATAATATTTTGTAACTTGCCACTGGCTTAACCGAGTGTGGCCTGGGCCTGGAGGTCTCAGCCAAATGGATTGGCAGTATACTAGTTTTTTTTTGTGGACAACAACAACACAACAATAACAGCAATAATAATGATAATGATTGATGATGTCAGTAGTGGTAGTGGTGGTGGCAGGCTTAAATTGTAATAATAATTAGGGTGCGTTCGATTGACCCTATTCCGGAATAAGAATACGTGGAGTGATGATTTAAAACGGTATGTCTGGCCTTTTGAAGCAACAAGGATAATAAAGACATGTTTAAAATAGCATTTTAGCCGGTGTTTGACAATTTTAATGTGAATCTCCGTAAAAAAACGAAGGATTTCTAACTTCAATCCATGTATTCCTATTCCGGAATACGGTCAATCGAACGCAAACTTAATCTAAGAGATGGACAAAATATTATATATTGAATGAATTTACAGAAACCCATAAGGGTTGAAACGTGTAACGGCCCCTTGTGTGCTGGGAAACAAGCTTCTGAATATTCGATTTGCTAAGTACCATATTTGGAACAACAAGAGCGAGGGGTTTCCAAATATGGTACTTAGCACTGAAACATTCAACCAATCAGTTCGCACTGAATATTCGGAAGCTGTGAACGCGCGTTACACGTTTCAACCCTTATGGGTTTCTGATGAATTTACAGAATCATTCTGTACAGCCATCCGTTAGTTGACAAGCTGCATGCATGACGATGTGGTTGATGAACAATAGTGAGCTATGCCAGAGAACGCCACAAAACCGTTACAATAGGTTTAATCAGAAAAAAAAACAAACAAAGCATAACTCTGCATACCCCGCAAGTGCGTTTCACATTTTGATATGTTTCTTTGCCGTTCTTGCCCTCACAACAACGTGAAATCACCATATTTGAAGTTTTAACGATAGCGCGAGCGTACAAATTATACGAACCTTTTATTTTCTATTTTTTACTCTGAAACCGCTCGTACAAATTTAGTTTTAGGATCATTCGCTCACATTGTACGACGTGAAGGAGACGGAATAATCGCCAAAGACTTAAACTTGTGTGAAGTTATATTTTGAGGTGACGTTTTTTGTAAACGTATACGTAGCCCCTAATGACGTTGCAACGGCATCAGCATCAATTCTCAGTGTTAATCTTTTATTGTTGTAAGCGGTACCATTCAGCTTTATTCTACCTCATCTTTGCCATGTTTTTTCTTTTACTTGGGCATTTGAAAACAGATTTTATTTTTACATGCGATTCATCCAATATATTTTTGTTCCTTAGAGAACATCTAAGAAACTTGCAAAGCCTGGAAAATTATCATCTCTTCTCGATGACGAAGGTGACATCGGCGACGAGGAATCAATTCTCACAGTTGAAAATCTCGTAAAAGCAGTGCGAGATAAGGTCTGTATTGCGGTTCATGCGTCTTCCATTCAAATGATTTTCATGGACGTCAGGAACTAGAAAAAGGAAAAAAATTAGAAATTTGTTTTTTGATGTTGTCTCGGGGATATTCGGAAAAAATTCGAGTGATCCTTTTTGGAAGTCGAACCTTCCAACAATTTGGATATCCTAGTAGTAAGGCGGCACAATAGGCCATTTTCGAAAATAACAAATATTCAGCTTGATAGTGAGGCAGTGAGGGCAAAAACAATAGAAACACGTTGTAATGAATGTGAAAAATATTAGCATATCATACACTTTCCCTTGTCTTTATCCTCTAAACCTCTCTTTCAAGCTGAATTTTAATATATCGAAAAAGGCCTATTTTTGCCTGCCTAGAACTATTGTCACATGAGCCTAGTTTGATGGCCTGGTCCCCTCGAGTCTCCTGTGGCTCAGTGGTCTAGAATCCGAACTAGAAATCGGAAGGTCGTCGTAGGTTCGACTGCAAAGGAGCACTCGGATTTTTTTCCCGAGTGTCCCCGAGTCAGCATTCAGTCATTGGGATTTAACATTTAACATTTTCAGTACAGTTGGAAAGAAATATGTTTCCAATTTTAGTTGTTTATTTTTTTTATTTTTTCATCAAGAAATTTCGAAAATCAAATTCCAATTAAGATAACTTAGAAAATCGTGTTTCCTCATTTTGTGAAAGTGAAACCTTAAATTTTCGTTTTCCAAAGGAGCGATTGATTTTGAGTAGTCCGTAAAATGTCACGAGGTGGAAGCAAGATGATGCTCATGAAAGTAGCCGAACCTCACAGTCGGAAGACTGAATGAAAGAAGAGCTGTTCGTAGTGTAACAGCGCCAAAAAGCGGATTGGCTCGTCTTTCCAACTGAATTTGTAGAACTTAAAGGGAACATCCACTTCAACGAAAAAATAAATTTAAATAGTAGCAAATAGTGATCATTTTAATTTTGTTTCGAAAAAAGCGTTTGAATCCGAAATAAAGAAGTTTTATAATCGCCATCTTGAATAACTCTGACGTGTTATGGGTGCCCTATTGTTTGTAAACAGAAGCTCTTTGTGTCATAACAATGAGGCAACCGTTGTTCGTCACAGTTATTCAACATGGCGGCGCCCACGAAATTTGAAAGTGAAAATAAGTGATTTTAAAATTCATTTTCCTGATAGAAACACGGTGTGTGAATGCGGCTTGATTAGTATGTAGAACACGAATTTGACAATCTGAAAGCCAAAACCTCTCGTGCTGCATACTCATTAAACTGCATTCACACACACTGCATTTTTAAGCTTGTGAGTAAATGACGTCACTTTCTCCTCGATCCAGGTCACTGAAAGCTTATCAGTCGAAAGTGCACCAAGTAATGGCAGACCGTTCAATTAAAAAAGTGAAGTTAAATTAAATAGTCTTCCTCTTGAAATTACTACAAACAATTCCGCCTATTGAGCAATCAACGCAAATACTTTCGAAATGTGAAGAAAAACGAGAGCTGGTTTTTTCATCGTGGTAGCACTTTAAAACAAATTTCGAACAAATTTGTTTGGAAACATTATGCCCTTCGGTTTAAACTTATTTTGTGGTAAGAGTGAAGGTTTCCCACCAACAGTCATGGTTGCAATGTTGTGTTTGATTCAGTAGTTTTTAAGGAGGGGAGGAGATAAAACGGATCACTCTGGTCCAAGGCCTTTTTTCTGTAATTTTGAATGTGAATTCTTCATTTTAGAAGGAGGCAAGAGTGCATGGGAAAAAGAGAGAGAAGAATGGAAAAAGAAAGGCAGAAGGCGACCCAGTTCAGATGGATCCACTAGAATACTACGAAGCTGTTAAACTTGCCAAGAAAAAGAAAAAGGAAGTCAACAAGGCTGCCTCAAGGTCAGTTCACTTTGCTCATTTCAACCAAAAGTCTAAATTCAAGACTCGGCCGGGTCTTGAACTCTTCTTATTGTGTACGAGTGGCTTCTTTGAGGGCCTATAGCCACCCATGATTATAATTATTGATGGGGCTAGCAGTTGTTATATAACTAGTCAGGCTTGTGCTGAATACACTTCTGATGCTCTGATGCTAGCATCATACGAAGGAATCGGTGCTTGCCAGCAGCGAAAAGAAACAGTGCTAGTGGCGAAAACAATCGTTGCTAGTAGAAAGAAAGATCTTATGGCAGTGGCGAAAGGAGTTTGCTGTACAAGTTGCGAAAAGTCGCGGTACCATTCCCATTTGAGTAATCCGGATAGTTCCAATTTTCTTCTGAGCTGTTTTGTCTTACTCGGTATCCCAGATTTCGTGTGACCAAACACTTTTTATGACCATAGTATCTAACTCGATTTTTAGCCCCAACCTTGCTTCTAGCAACCCGTTCCAGAAATTGGAGCTTCCGGATGGGGAACTGATTGACTGCGTGCTCCGTAAAAAGACAAAATACTGAGCGATTCGTTATTCGTTATGAGTATTGGACCGGATCTTCTTCGGACTTCGCTCGCACTGTGAACGAATCTCAATATACTTCCAGTTTTTTGTTACAGAGCCACAGAAGAGCAGTCAGACATGGATGAAAAAGACACCATGGAAGGGAAAAGAGGAATTACATACCAGGTTTGAGTTGTCTTTGCATTTATATCAATTGCCAGTTTCTTTGCTCTTTCCTCTGTGATTTCCTTTCGTTTTGCTTCTCCCTTTTTTCTTCGTATGTACTTTTTTCCTTATTTCCTTTTCTTCCTTTTTGGCCTCCAGCGCCTTTTGGATGAGATATTTTCATTTGAATCCTATTCATAGTATCGTGCACTGGCTCGCTCTTAATTGTACTTTTAAACCGAAGAAATCAGAAGTAGAAGATCTATTTATAGTTCAGGATAAAATCCTTGAATAGGACATTTTCGAAATATCAAATATTCAGCTTGATAGTGAGGCAGTGAGGAAGAAAACGATAGAAACACGTTGGAATGAATGTGAAAAATATTTGCATAACATCCACTTTCCTTTGTCTTTGTCCTCTAAACCTTTCTTTCAAGCTGAATTTTAATATACAAAAATTTGGTTTATCAACGGAGTTGATAATGTAAATTGACCACCGTACAGAGATTCTAAAAGCTGACGTTTCGAGCGTTAGCCCTTCGCTCTGACGAAGGGCTAACGCTCGAAACGTCAGCTTTTAGAATCTCTGTACGGTGGTCAATTTACATTATCAACTCCGTTGATAAACCAAATTTTTGTATACTACTTCCCCACCGACGCAGCACCACAGTTTCTTTAGAAACTACCCCTTCATGAATTTTAATATATCGAAAAAGGTCTGATTCGTTCAAGGTCTTCTTACTCCATCCCCTGGCTAGTTGGCTCAATGGTGTCACTACGATCAGAAACGAAAAGTGCTCAACTTTGATCTTTTTCTCACTCTCTCTCTCTCCCATGGAAGTATTTTTCAAATCGATTGACTGATTACTGTACTTGCCACAGATCTCTCAAAATAAGGGTCTCACAGTCAAGAAGAAAAAAGAGGATCGCAATCCTCGAGTTAAACTTCGAAAGAAGTATCGCAAGGCCCAAATCAAGCGTAAAAGTCAGGTATGTTGTAACAGCTCTCGCTGCGTTTTAATGGAGGTCGTTACTAACAGGCAGAAATTGGGGTAAATCAAGTATGTTTCACGGATGTTTGGCAAAATGCCAATTGACCATTTTATACAGTTGTTTGCTCAGTGACCTAGCCTATGAATGGCTGCGAGGCTGCCGGTGTCGTTGTATTGATACAGATCTCAGTACTTTTTTTCATGTTAATTGTTTTTTTTTTTTTTAAGTAGTCTACATTAACATTAGAAAAGCACAAAGGTTTGTATCAAAGCAGGATCACCGGCAGCCTCGCTACCTTTCTTAGGCCAGGTAACTTAGTTGCAACTGTAAAATGGTCTATTTAAGCCTAATTTCCTCGATACATGTATTTCTTAATTAATCGTAACTATCACAAAATTCTCGAATCTGATTGGTTATCGTCGTCTCCGTCTGTCTCAAAAGACAATGGACTGCACCGGAAGTGTCAGTCGGCTGTGACTGTAAAGTCCAATTCTGGAATGGCAGTTGTCACAGTTGCTGCAATTGTAGGGTGTTTGTAGTGAGGGTGCAGAAGCTGCTCTCGCTCAATCGTTCCCTTCTGTCGTGCCACTGCTGTTCCCTCCTGATCTCTGCTCTCTTCACCCCTGTCCGCACCACGTGGTGCCAGTTGCTGCGGTTAGCGGCGGCTGCTGTCACAGCCCTGATTGCAGTAACTGGACACTTGTACGCGTCATCAAGCACGTGCTAGTTGTACTTGAACCATTGATCTTTTTGCAGAGCTATTTAAAAAATAAGGAAAGTTGAGCAGATTAAGCTATAAAAATTTTATCATGGTCATCTCTTATTTTGTAATAGTCACGATTAATCAATGATATAACTTCGTGTTGTTCAATAGGCCTTTTGCAACTAACGATCACATGGTACAAAATCCGCCATGCTGGAGGGCAAGCTCATTATTATTTCCCCACTGGGACGTAAAAACAAAGAGACCTGAACCAGTCAAGCTTGACTTGCCTTTGTTTTAATGTGCCAGTGGGGGAATAATAATGAGCTTGCACCCTCCTCACCGACGAGGCGTTTGAAGGTAGTTGTATGTTTTGGGGAGAATCGTTTTGTACCGCTTTCTAGTAATTGTTCCGTAATAAAGCATCACACTACGTGTATTTATGCAATATCACCGTTCTTGGATATCAGGAGACTCCGCAGTGCGACTTAAATAGTGTCAACACGAGGGTCATCACCACTTATCCAAGAACGGTGATATTGCATAAATACACGTAGTGTGATGCTTTATTACGGAACAATTACTAGAAAGCGGTACAAAACGATTCTCCCCAAAACATACAACTACCTTCAAACGCCTCGTCGGTGACAAAACGGGACGCGAACGTACCTCGCTATCCCGTTATTAAGTAAACATAATTTCAATCATCCAGTTTTGTAAAATGTTAAGGAATTAAATCTTTTACTGAAAATAGTGCATTGAAACATAGAACGTTTCGGTCATAAAACCATGGCTTTCATCAGCTAGCCTGCGTAGCAAGCGTTTCCGTGGGGTTTCCGCGCAAAGAGTTCGCTCCTCGCCCGCTGGAAACGCGTGCTATGCAGTCTATTCATCAGCTAATGCTGGAGGTCGCGTGACCTGGACAGATCACGTGACAGGCGACTAGGAAAGCGCCTCAGCACCCGGTCCCATGTGTTGGACAAACTGAAACGGAGCCCCCCTTTGCGGTTGAGAGAAGGCTGCTCCACCCTTTCCCATATGGCCTCCTTTATGCCTCGTCGGACACAGTCCTCTTGTCGATCGAGTATCACCAGGTCCGTGTTGTTGAAAGAGTGACGGGTTTCCTTACAGTGTAGGAACACCGCAGAAGTCTGCCTCGTTGGATCCCTGTTGACGGTGCTGATCCAGGCGGGTACGCAGGGATTGTTTGGTTTCGCCAACATAGCTGGCCGCACATCCCTGAGATTCACACGGGATCCCGTAGACCAAATTTGACAACTTTTCTCTAGGCATCTTGTCTTTGACCTTGACCAGTTTAGATCTTAATGTGCCATAAGAGAAGTACGTGGTGCTGAGACATAGATCCACAATATCGACCAGTTGTTTAACGCTTAGATTAATGCGCTTCTCCAAGGTGGAATCGTGGAGTAGCTTGTGTTTATCTACTTGAAGCGCTTTAGCCGGGATGCTCGTAAATAAAGCCGTCACATCAAGTCACATAACATCTCGACTACCTTTAAACCGTTTGGCATATTAAGACCTGAACTGGTCAAGGTCAAAGACAAGATGCCTAGAGAAAGTTGTCAAATTTGGTCTACGGGATCCCGTGTGGGTCTCAGGGATGTGTGGCCAGCTATGTTGGCGAAACCAAACAATCCCTGCGTACCCGCCTGGATCAGCACCGTCACCAGGGATCCAACGAGGCACAGACCTCTGCGGTGTACTACACTGTAAGGAAACCCGTCAATCTTTCAACAACACGGACCTGGTGATACTCGTTCGAGAAGAGGCATAAAGGAGGCCATATGGGAAAGGGTGGAGCAGCCTTCTCTCAACCGCAAAGGGGGGCTCCGTTTCAGTTTGTCCAACACATCGGACCGGGCCTGAGGCGCTTTCCTAGTCGACTGTCACGTGATCTGTCCAGGTCACGTGACCTCCAGCATTAGCTGATGAAGGCCATGGTTTATGGCCGAAACGTTCTGTGTTTCAATACACTATTTCCAGTAAAAGATTTAATTCCTTAACATATCCCGATCCCGTTATTATTGCAAGTTTATAGACCCTATGCAAAAATGGCGGCCTTTAAATTATTCTTTTGTTCATATTCAAAATAGCCCAACTAACCTATATGCGATGTCATTGGCTCCAGTCAAACTTTCCTGCGTTAATAGGCCTCGCGCGCGGCTATTTTGAAGTTACTCGTCCGATTACTCCCTGAATTGTATTCCACTCTGTCCTATTACCATTATTAATGTAGTCGAAACAGAAAGAAAGCTCATGTCAGGCGTAAATGTTGCCACATTGATCAAATACGAAACAGGAAGACTTTTAGGCAGTCGCACCCTTTGGTTTCCGTTTGTTTTAGTGCATTGATATTTGAAGAATAAAGTAAAGACGATCACAGCACCACCGCTTCATTAACTAACTCGTATGACTGGTTATTCCAACAGGTTCTACCAGTTTTGAACGAGCAATACCGGTATGGCGGCGAGGCAACGGGGATTAAATCGAATCTTACCAGGAGTATCAAAATCAGATGATATTATCGTGTACATCTTGGATATGTTTTGCAGTGCGACGGTGACATCTTTACGCGTGGAATTTTAAATCACTTTAGGTGGATTATTTTCTTAGCATGTTAATCCATCCGGCCTTGCATGTTGCCTACATGTTACAGTATGAAATCGCCGAATCTTGACTTCATAACTTATCGGGTTCTAATGATTTACATCACATGTAATACTTTTGATGAAGAAAGTCAGAATAGTATGTCTCCTGAAAGTGCAGGTGTTTGCTAGTTCACTGTTTCTCTGTTCTCGCTGAAAACCTCCTTTTGGATATAACATGCAGCCGACAGTAACTGGTGTAAAACTCTTGTGTGATCCCTTCCTAGTAATAAGTACAAGTGTCAGTCTTTTCACCGTCTGTGACGTAATCTCGGTTAACAAGCTATAACAAGGCTAAAATTGTAACAAGGAATTAATGAAGAGGATCTTGGCCGACTTTGAACTGCTTTATTTTCAGTCCACTGAGAAGATGTGGATTTTGCAACCTCTGCCACTCTTTGGAACAGTTTTTTTTAATGTCAGCTATCCAAAGCAAGAGTAAATTAGATAAAAATGTTGTTATGGCATGGGTGGGCTCCCTAGCACAGTCACAAATGAGTCTATTTTTAGAATGCCCGTTCCCGCAAAAATCAGTTGTCATGTCCCTGAAAAAAAAAACATGGCAGAAGTAATCACGCGTGACATGGCTTCTTCTGATTGGTTAAAATTGGCGGCCCTTTGTTTGTTTCGCGCGCAAAGTGTATCTAAAAATAAATCTATTTGTGACTGTGCTGGGGTAAGACCGCAAAGTGATAGATCAACACTATTATCTAATTCAGTCTTGTCCAAAGCAACGCGAGGCTGAATCCAGTGACTCCATGGGCCTTAATCACACGGCGGCTATGTTGAGCCGCGAGGGTTTGAAAACCTCGTTTCCAAACATTTCAACTCGACGCTCGGGGTACGAAATCTATATTGTCTATGGCCAATATGGCCGCCGCGCAAATAAGGCCCATTGACGAGCAAATTCGTCTGTCTTTAGACAGATTAAAAGCTATTTTAAGTCTCACTCCCAGGAGTCAATGGGTTCAGTAAACTCGAGGGGCGTAACGTGATTAAATGGCATCAGTAACGTTCTATACTTGGTCCAGCTAACTTAAGGAGACTTCGCTCGTCAACTGGAAATAAACTTTAATGTATGTAGAAATCTTCTGTGTAATAATTTCGGGAGAATTTTTCAGAATTTTTATCAGGGGGCTTTGAGTGAACTCTTAAAATTTCTTGGGAATTTTTCATGCTAAAAGTTCTCTTTATGTGAGGATAGTTTCAAGACAATGTCATTTAGAATGTTACCAAGCTGTCAAGTGTCAAGCGATTCGAAGTCGGCTGCTTAAATCCCTAAGATTCATTCAAGTTTTAGCCGTTTTTATTGCCAATAAATTTGACTTTGAGCCCAAGCCTTGAAAAGTCTTTATTTAAAAAGGGGAAATTGAATAAGTGAATCTTTTCTTAACAATGATTTAGACAATGCGAACTATCATTTGGAACATATTACCAAAGGAAACTGGGTAGCCTTGCTTGCATTAAATATTATTTTAATGATTTAATGGTTTAGTGATTTTGAATGACATTTACATTTACTCATGTACTTGACTAATTTACTTGTCTTGAACTAATTATTCAATAGATTTGCTAAGAGGGCAAGCCTGAGTCACCTCTCTGAATTTTTGACGCGGGTAACTTCGTGTAGATTATCACCATATTCCGCCGAACAACCCTCTAATCAACAGCAGCTGTTAAATAATTATCGGGTTCACACTAGGCACTAAGTCTGTCTTAGCCTAAGTCAAGCCAAGTCACCCTCAGTTCTCTTAAGCGTTCAGACATATCTAGAAGTCAAATTCTTTCCGTGCAAAGCTGTCATCATTGGCCCTTTTTATACTAGAGACGCATAATCCGTCCAGACGAATCATGCGTCTCTTATTTTATCCGCCTGGTGTAAAGACGGGACGAACTATATGAGACGCATAATTCGTCTTGGACGAACTTGGGAAACATTTTTTCTGCGTCTGTTAAATTCGTCTAGTATAAAGACGGGCTCTAGACGCATAATGCGTCTGAACGAACTTTCCAGTTTAGTGCGTCTTCGAAGACGCACTAAAATAGATTCTTCGTCTGGACGCATAATGCGTCTTGTCGCAGTCTTTATACTAGACGAATTTAACAGACGCAGAAAAAATGTTTGCCCAAGTTCGTCCCAGACGAATTATGCGTCTCTAGTATAAAAACGGCCATTAACGGTAAAAATAACAGATAAGGTAACTAACATCATAAATGTGGTGAGGCAGTCACGATCCATTTTAGCGAAGAAGTTGAGATCAAAATGAGACAGAAGCCGTAAAATCGCTGTAATTGCGACTGTTGTCTGTTTATTAAATTTACAAAGGTTGATCAGCCAAATAACCTTACAAAATCTTATATTCCTTCGTGAAAGAATGATGGAAGATTTTGTCCAAGAGAGTGAAAGCCTGCTTTTTCTGACCGCCCTACTTTTGAGCGTTCACCGAAGACGAGGTAATTTTCGGCACATAAGAAGACGAGCGTGGGCCTGGCCAAGACCACAGAACTGGTTTGAAGTAATGCTAGCATCACCTCTGCTGAATGTTCTTTGGAAACCAAACTTTCGATTATAACGTGAAACGTTTGACGAGCTTTGCCAAATTCTATCTGATAAAACCCACGATTTTGAGTCATGTTTGAAACAGACTTAAAAACTGCTTAGGTCGTTTGAGTTTGCCGACACTAAGACAGAAATAACGCTTCTGTGACTTAGTGGTTCACACCTGTCATTTTCACTAAGTCGACTTGAGAAATTACTAAGTCAGACTTAGTGGTCTAGTGTGAAACCAACAAATATTTATTGAATAATTAATTCGTGACAAGTAAATTCGACAAGTAAATGTCCAGCCAGACTCTTATGACCAGCGGTTTCTTTATGCTACATGGGTATGTACTTTAAGTAGGGTTATTAAAGTGTATCATAAAGCGCATAATTTATATAAAAGAGGTATATCAGCATATATAGGTAGCTATAGCAAAGTACATACATGTATATCCATCTATGCCCATATATCTCTCTGTATACCCATGCATTTCCATGTATATCCATGTATTCCCATGTATGTCCATGTATACACATGTATACCCATGTTTGTCCATCTGTATCCATGTACAGCCATGTATACCCATGTATAACCATGTATATCCATGTATACCCATGTATATCCATGTATAACCATGTATTTCCATGTATACCCATATATATTCATGTATACCCATGTATATCCATGTATACCCATGTAAGCCCATGTATACCCATTTATATCCATGTATAACCATGTATGTCCATGTATACCCATGTATATCCATGTATATCCATGTATAACCATGTATGTCCATGTATACCCATATACATTCATGTACACCCATGTATATCCATGTATGTCCATGTATACCCATATATATTCATGTATACCCATGTATATCCATGCATACCCATATATTCATGAATACCCATGTAAATCCATGTATACCCATATATATTCATGTATACCCATGTATGCCCATGTATGTCCATGTATACCCATGTATATCCATGTATAACCACGTATTTCCATGTATACCCATATATATTCATGTATACCCATGTATGCCCATGTATACCCATGTATATCCATGTATAACCATATATGTCTATGTATACCCATCTATATTCATGTATACCCATGTATATCCATATATACCCATGTATGTCATGTATACATGCATATATATGGTTATACATGGATATACATGGGTATACATGGACATACATGGGTATACATGGATATACATGGGTATACATGAATATATATGGGTATACATGAACATACATGGGCATACATGGATATACATGGGTATACATGAATATATATGGGTATACATGAACATACATGGGCATACATGGATATACATGGGTATACATGAATATATATGGGTATACATGGATATACATAGGTGTACATGGACATACATGGGTATACATGGATATACATGGGTATACATGAATATATATGGGTATACATGGGCATACATGGATATATATGGATATACATAGGTATACATGGACATACATGGGTATACATGGATATACATGGGTATACATGAATATATATGGGTATACATGGATATACATAGGTATACATGGACATACATGGGTATACATGGATATACATGGGTATACATGAATATATATGGGTATACATGGATATACATGGGTATACATGACATGGGTATACATGGATATACATGGGTATACATGAATATATATGGGTATACATGGAAATTCACTGGTATATACCTTTATATATAACAATTTAGGGCCTTTAATACATCCATGATATAATTACATACTATTATGATACACTTTAATAACACTACTTAAAGTACCAACCGCTACATGCCCCACACCTCCCCTCCCCTGTGCTCATAATAGGAAGAACAATCGATCATGGCAGAAGAAAAAGGTCTCGAAGTTGATCTCGAGAAGTTAACCGATGCATTTAGAGCACTTCGAGAGAAAGCCAAAGAATTAGGAATCAAAGATTCTCATCTTGTAAAAATATCATCCGTAAAGAGTCTCCAGAAAAAACGGGTGACCTTCTTTGTTTTGACGACTGCTATATTCGGGCTGGTGGGAATTTTTAGCGGAGTTGCTTTTCTACTTCATCGACATGAATTCATTCATCATTCATTGTTCAAGTTTTCTCAATATCTCATTGATTTTAGCATGGACAAAGATATCTGCCTGGTTCCGTATCCAGAGATTATTTTGGACATGTTTCGGCCACCCGTAAATTGCAGCGTTTGTAAAGAAGTTCATAAGGTCGACAGAGTTTCTGCTTTGAGTAAGGAAGAGTTTTTACGGAAGTATGCGTACACAGCTCGCCCTGTTGTGATTACAGACGGTACGAAAGATTGGACAGCTTCAGAGTATTTCAGCTTCAAGTATTTTAAGTCGATTTATTCCCCAGATAGCCCTGTAATGAGTTCTGAAGACAGCAATTGTCAGTTCTTTCCCTACCAGTCGGGCTACACCGCGCTGGAAGAAGTTTTCAACATGTCTGAAAAAGATGCAAATATGGAAGGGAAACCCTGGTATATTGGCTGGTAAGAAATTCTTTTATTAATTTGTCAGTGTTATGATGCATTTTCTACCTCGTGAATCACCTTCCTTTTTTTTTGTTTTAAAGACTTAAGCTTAAAATTATTTTGCGTGTATGTTACATAGTTTGTTTAACTCGATAATTTAACATGTTCATTTTCAGTTGTTTGTGTAAAATTTGTACCACGCTGGGTATCGACTATAACCGTTGTTTTAAACAGAACGTTTTATCATACGGCAAACTTATTATTAAATTTATTGTCTACAGTGGCCTGCGAACATTTTCAATTAATTATTTAATTTGTACTACAGGATGTCGACTATTTTTTCTTTCACGTGTTAGCGTCACCCGATGTAGAAAACATCTGTTACCGAGTCGCCTTTATCATGCCTTATCGGGAAAAGTTTAATCGATAGACTTTAAATTTCAATTTAGTTGTCCAATTTCTAATTAATTTTCCTTTTTGTAAATTTTTGTTCACGTGTATGGGTAAAAATATAGGAGATAATCCGATGCTTGCATGTATATCCAGGTACAGATAAGATAAATGTTATTTTTGTTACAACTGTAATAGATCTATGGAGCTATTTGAGGAGGCCCTTGGATCCATGGATATGCTTGGGCTATCTATAGATATTTGAAGAGGCCCTTATTGTCGAATATCTGTTCTCAGATATGAAACATGATAAATATTTTGACTTTTTTTGTATGTTGGTCTGAAACTAGTGATATAATTTACAAGTGCATAAAAAATGGAAGCAGAACAAAATTAAAGCTTTTTGCATAATTGAATGAAATTGCAGAGCTAGCCCCAGTTGTTTTCAAAGGGTGGACAGTGCTATCCACTGGATAAATCACTATCCAGGGGTTAAGTGCTATCAAATCAATTGCTTATCCAATGGATAGTGCTATCTCATCCTTTGAACAACTGGGACCTGCACTTTTTCAGGTAGAAAGTGCTGTCTTAACAGATTGCTGTCAGTGGGGGCCTTAATATTGTGATATGGTTCAGCGCTGAACTAAACTTTGTCAGTTAAGTAATTTACAAGAGATTTTTTCTCAATTTTGTTTTTCATATTGTTCAAGCCCTTTGTGAAGTTTCTTAATAATTGGGTGAAAGTGGTGGCTACAGTGCGAAAAAGTATAAAAGATAGAAAAATTTAACAACAGTGGTTAATAATAATAATATTGCTTTATTGTCATAAATATATTTCTTTAGTGCAAGATCAATCTGAAATTTAAGAGGAGATTACCAAAATTTTACTTTTAATTTATCTCATTTTGGTGCAAAGGAGCAACTGTGACTCATCTGCAGCCAATGAACTTCGTAAACATTATAACATGCCCTACTTTCTGCCTGAGACATCAGAATCAAGCAAAACTGATTGGGTGTTTATGGGATGCCCTGGATATGGCGCACATCTACATGTACGTATTTGCTCTTTGTATAAATACCAATAGTTACAAGTATGTTTGCTAGTTACAACATCATTCATGAAATATTAAATTCAATTGTTATGTCAGCTTTTAAGAATTGTTGTACTTCCATTCTCTCATACAGTCAAATTCGGTATCATTGTAACCCTTGTCTGAAGAATAGTAAAAGCTCTGAAATTTCTAGATAAGGGCCAAGTCGCACTAGAGGGCAATTTCGGATTTGTTCAGGACAAATCTGACTTGAAATCGGCCAGTGACAAAAAAATTGTCCGGAAAGCTACAGTCACACTTGAGAACAAAATATGTGAACAAAACATCACACCATGCTGTGAGCGTCGCGCAATTTCCTGTGAAACCGCCTTTACTCGCGGTTTCCATCCACAAACCGCGACACGAGGGATCTCAAAATGTTCTCAGCTGACGAAGATGTACGGCGCAAAGAAGTTTGGGATGATCGGGCATTGAGCCGTCTTCGCTGAACTGAAAGGATTCTTGCAACGAGTCAGAACGCGTGGTAGAAGGAGATGGGCTGGGAGTTCCTCCATTGTTGAATATGTAAGGCCTAGGCATCGGATAGATCCATCCTTGGTGGATATTGGGAAAATTCTTGCCACATTTCATACGGAAAATATTGGTCGCCCGCGCCTGGATTCATGTTGTTGCGAAATGAGGACGTTTTCAATTTTACCGCGAAGTCTATAGCCTGCGAGCAGGCTCTCTCTCTTCGGTGGGCCTGCTCGCAGGCTACGAAGTCTATCGCATAGAGACTCTGCTACACATCACCTGTCAAATCATTTCCGAATCAAGACACCCTCACTATTGTTTTTCAA
Organism: Montipora capricornis; assembly: GCF_036669925.1. Classification (NCBI taxonomy): domain Eukaryota; kingdom Metazoa; phylum Cnidaria; class Anthozoa; order Scleractinia; family Acroporidae; genus Montipora; species Montipora capricornis. Next base: position 37,087,123 of record NC_090892.1, read on the forward strand.
GATTTGTTTCAGTTCGGCCTGCTCCAGAGGTAGTTGACGGCATCTTTGAAGTTTGTCCGTCTGCGACCAAATTTTGTCCTTCGGTGGACAAACCGGTCGCACTTGGTTTTTCATTGTGATGACAGATTTTTGACATAAGTAAACAGTTTTGTCCTCTAGTACGACTTGGCCCTAATTCAGCATTTTTTTGTCTTGACCTACTGAACAGAGTATCACATTTTCTTTAGTTAACAAGTATCCTTGCTACTCAGTGTCTACATTGTAATAATTATGCTACTGCTGTAGCTGAAAATGTCTACATATTTATCGGGAAAGAACCTTCTTTTTTGGGTAGCACTCGTTGATTACAGTCATTAGCAAGTGATTTTAGCTTAGGTGATCAGTGACATTACCCGTTGAGTTTGGAATTGACAATTTTATGGAGGGTCAGGATGGGGGGGATGGAATCTCAGCTATCAACTAAATGTTTGCCCATTTCTCAGCTGTCAGCTAAAGTTTTGGCCATTTCTCAGGTAACAGTTAAAATGTTGGCCGAATCTCAGCTATCAGTTAACCCCATCCATGCCCTTGTGGCGGTACAGATCCTATTAGGCCTTCATGGTATAAATCTTTATGTCCAAAGGCAAGCTACATGTATAATCTTCCTTAAAGGGTTTGGAACACTTCAATGATTTTCTGGTGTACACTGATTCTTGAACATCACTGTGCCTTCTCTCATCCACTCCCCACAGACAATATGATTTTTCAGGTGCAACTCACTGCCCTGTACATTCAATTTACCGAGTGGAGAGGGGGGTTGTTAACAAAGGTAATGGCAGATCTGTTAGAACCTTGATAAAACCAAATGAAACAATCACTTTATCTAAGTTTCAAGTTATATAAGCCAGGTGGCTACTAATTGGAAAGACAAGAAAATGGCCAAAGAGAACTTGTCAAATCATATCAAGATCAAACTACCAGCATGTTTTATTTTTATAAAAGAGGGGAAATAGGAGTATCCATTGAAAATCTTTTGAAGCTGAGTGGAGAATTAACTTAAAAAGAAAACGTGTTTGAACCACGCATGGTGAAGAGGTGAGGAATTGAGACCAGGCCATATTGATGGAAGGCTATTGTGGTCACCACCCTGCCAGCCCTGCTCAGCTCCCCATTATGAAAAAATGATGAAGCGGTACTTGTAATATAGATAGCAGAAGGGTCAAGTTCGACTTGAACCACACTTTTGTCCAGAAATAATAGCTGTGTCTAAAACATTCTTAACCATGTAATTATAAGAATGTAAGCTTGATTCTCTTGCTGCTTGTTCAACAGATTGATGCTGTAGGGAATCCTTCATGGCAGGCCCAAATCAAAGGAACAAAAAAATGGACACTGGAGCCCCCTCCAGAATGTTCGCATATCTGTGATCCAAAACTTGAAGTGATTGTAAATACAGGGGAAATAAGTAAGTGTGATTCATAAATTCTTTACTGTGATGTCCATAATAATATTATTTCTAGCAATATTGTTTAAGAAAGGATTTTCTTTATTTTATGCAATTTTTTTTCCTCAAATTATATAGCGATTAATAGACAACATCGATATTTAAGGCCATCAGGGCTTCAGAAGATTCATGAAAGCCAGGCCAGTAAACTAGATTCAGGTAATTAAAGGCTGCATTCTGCTAGTACAGTGGAGACTCTAATCATCGCATTCTTGCAAAATGCTGCAAAGAACATGATTAATTTTACTCCTGATTAATAAAAAATATTATATTTTAAATTTATTTTTTTCCAAGTTCCCAATGGGTCCCATTTTAAAAAACATTTCATTTCATATGTGTATTCTCACATTCACTCACTTGGGTGGTTGGTTGGCCGCATCTCAGATATGCGTAAAGGTGACTGTGCGACACAGTTATGAGCTATGCTGTCAGTCGTTATTTGACTCTGTAGCTGCATGCTGCAGCTTGAATTAAACACCTGGCACATTTCACCCTTGCTCACCATAGAGTCTCCAGTAGCTCAGTGGTTGGAACATCCAAATACAATGTGGATCACAGAGGGTCGTTGGTTCAAATCCCATCTGGGGCTCGGATTTTTCTGAGTTCCCAATGGGTGCCATTAACATTTAATTTCATATAAATTTATTATTATTATTATTATTATTATTATTATTATTATTATTATTGTGGTTGATTTATACAATTTCTCAGACACACAGGTATCAATGGTCTGGTCTACAAAAAAATTGGTTTGGGAGCAGTCAACAACAAGTTAACAAAGGTCCCAAACCTGACGTCCCCTCCTGCATCCTACAATGTAGGCGGACATGGCGTCTTGCCTTAAGATTCTTACTGTTCCAAGGAGTGCCATTTTCTGCATTACATTAATCGGTGGCCTCCACCCAAATATTCTTAACATATTTTTCAAAGCTATCTTTTATCAAGGCTCCAATCATCACTGGAATCACCTCTACTATCTTTATGTGCGACAACTTTCCAACCTCTTTTCTTTCAGTAGTTCATATTTTTCCACCACTTTCTCCTTCTTGTTCATTGTATAGATTATAATGTCCAATCTTTTTGCTTCAACTGTGTTGTTGTTGCTGTTATTATTATTATTATTATTATTATTATTATTGTTGTTGTTGTTGTGGTTGTTGTTGTTGTTGTTGTTACTCAATTAGAGGACTCTTACTTAGCTCTTATTAACCGAGCAGGAGTTCTGTATGGGAGAATCTTGACCGAGGTCGTGAGTACAGACCGAACGCAGTGAGGTCTTGCACATGACCGAGGTCAATACTCAATATTTTTGCATTTTAGTTTGCATCTTTTCATCGCAAAACATTACCGGTCTAGATGCCGGTCTAGATGGGAAAATCTACACCGCGGTCAATATTGATTTCAGCCAATCAAATTCGTGAACTTGGTAGTTCCCAGTCCTTGTGAGACAGCCATATAATAATGTGCAATAATAAACTGTTTTCAAAAATTCTCTATTTGCAGTTGTTCTCGACACAAACAAGTGGTTCCACCAAACAGACATTATTGGCAAGGAAATGAGTATCACAATAGGATCAGAATATGATTAGTGTCTGCTTACCCACACTTATGCACCAGTTTCCTAAGCTGCATTACCTCCCTTTCTGAGCAAATGTTACTGATCTGTAGGGACTTGGAGTTGATATTGCTGACTGTTGATTCCTGGCCATAGTGTGGATAGCGCTTGTTTACTGGCTGTTGATAAATATCCAGTGAATAGAGGTATCCATCCACCTTTTGAACGATCAAGTAGTGATACTGTTCTGCCAGGAAAAAAATTTGGAGGAGGGGTTCTTTATACAGGCATTCATCCATGGAGCAAAGCCATGCGACAGTCAACTAAAGGAAAATAGATGGTGACTTGTGATGTCATCAAGTTTGTAAATTAGAAACCATAAAGCCCGCCAATTAACCTTCTCCAGCTTAGGTTTTTTCGTCGCGATTTTAATTAGTTTGCCAGTTTTAACTTTGATAAAGACCTTCTTTCGTAAATGAAGTTTCAACTGCTCACGGCCGATTAACACTATCAGCCAAGGCATCAAGGCTACTTTTGAGGTCCTGTTAATTATGTGGGTTTAGAATATTAACTAGTGGGTTGAGTTTATTGTAAAAAGTCCATATCACCAATATAATTAAATATCGAGGAATTATGCATAAATTATGATGACGACGATTGTGATGGCGATGATAATATAATTATGATAACGTATCCAGTTGGTTTCATTCAAATTAATCTAAAAATATGTTTAACAAACCAAAACATAAAAAAAATAAATAGGAAAAATGAGGGATATCCCTAAAATACCTAATATCTTATTATTGGTTATCACCTTGAGGTGATGCTTCTTGATGTAACTTTAAAAGGTGCCGAGCTTGGGCTGTTTCATGCCCTGTCGTTTCAAGATACGTGTACATCAGAGATTAAAAGTATAAAAACAAACGTTTTTGCAAAAATTACCGCTCCTTTGAGGACAGTTCCTCTAATCTGAGTTAATTACTAGTTTTCGCGTATTCTTAACGTCGCGAATAGCCAATAAATATCCATATTTTTTTATTAAAACGGCTTACAAGACAACATAGTGACTCTCTTGAAATAAAACTGCTGAGAAAAATTAACAGTACCTGAAGGGTTACTTACCTCAGCATTCATCTTGTCAACATTGAGTGCAGAAAAAACAATGTTTTCAGAAACGTTATCACATAGGATGTAAAGATTTTGGTGTATATATTTTTGGAACAATGTAAGAAGTCTGTAAAAGATATTTAAGAACTCAAAGCAAACATGATTGTAACTCTCTTTTAGTTGTGGATATAGTCACTATCCAATAGATCTCAGAAGAATTTTACCGAAGAAAAAAGTGCATATTTAAATAAACAGTATTTGGGATGTATTGATGAATTGTTTCGTTTGCCTGATGTAGTGTGTGTTTTATTTCGACAATTTCAAAGAATGGCGCACGATCACTATTTTATTCCAGCGGAGATGTGTAAGCAGCTTGGAGGACCTATGGTTAATTGTTAGCGGATTACGTAACATGGAAAATGTTTAATATTATTATTTCTCAGTAGTTTAACAATACACAAGAAGAATTTTCCCCATTATGATTGGCTAAGAGAAGAGCAGTGAAAAAAAAAAAAGAGGTGACAAAGCAAGCATTCTGGTTATGTTTTTAGATCATCGCACTTTAGCAGTAACGAAAGGAAGAGGACATGGGTTCGAATCCCGTACAAGCCTGAATTTTTCAGATTTTCCTTTCGTTACTGCTGAAGTAGCGTTCATAACTGCGAACTTGTATTTGAAAAAGGTCGCTTGTGCTTATTCATTCCATCTCTTTATTATATTTATACCATTCCATATTCCATTGCACTCAAAATCATATGGTTTGCATGCGCTTATACGAAATTAGGTAATCAGGAGTTCATTGCCTTCTTTTTGTCATGCACGCTTCAGTTTTGTATCTGTGTTTCACAATCTCTTTCCCAGAGCCTCCGTTACCATTGTCCAGAGGAAAGGGTGCGGAATGTTCTGGAAGAACCCTACATTAGGTACAGCAGGCATATGAACTGACAGCCTATGTCCGGCGAGCCAATGAAAATGCTGGAAATCTGATATCCGT
>NC_090892.1:37099761-37112261 GCF_036669925.1 Montipora capricornis
CAAGGACTGATAAACACCTTTGGCAAATTATGGTTGCAGGGATTCGTGTATTCGTGTGCAGTCGCCGGCAAGGTGTCCAGGTTTGGCTAACTTCACTTACCAAGCCAATAGATAGGGCGAGAATGTTTGACTTGCGAGCTTGATTACTGAGACTATCGTAAACGTCTCCATAATAAACTGCACGTGTTGTGAGGGTCCCGCAACAGGCGATCAGCAAGATAGTCAGCACAGCGTAGGATATCAAAACCTGTGGAAGGGTAAAAAATATATATCTTTACCTCGCATGCTTATTGGCTAAGATGATCTAAAAACAAGAGTATCATGTAGTGCGTATTGGTTTGGTCAGGAGCGTGTAGGGTGGGGTAAGGATCGGGTTTGTTCGAACGTTTTGTGTGGTGATACAGCTGTTTCGAGAAAGGTTGTCCAAAAGAAGCGTAAATTGCGACGGTAATTCTATCGAAAACGTCACGTAGAAATACATGCTCACGCTGTTTCTGACATTGAGATATGAGTGAGTTTTAAAATTCAGTCAAATGATCCAGGCAATGAATTAGAAACAAAGGGTTAGGATTCACAGAGAAAGCATGATTCTGACTACTTTAACCTTATTTATTTTATGTCATGTTTTGCAGAAGAAGTCGGAGAAATGTACCAAAAATCGTGGCGCAGGTGCAGAGCGATCGTTTTTTGCTAATGAACCCTTAAATGTTTTTGGACGTGTTTTGGTAGCGTGACCGCGAGAGAGATCTTCAACATAAGCCTGTGCCTACTGCCAACGCTATATCCTAACAACTCTTTAATCCAAATAACTCACCACCGTAGGTTTTCACTGGACGGTCGTGGCATCTTCGATTCTGGGCGTTCACTACAAGTTGAATTTAATATATTATTGAATATCTCCCATACTACCTTTCGGCATTGTCGCGAACGCTCTTACGCTTCTTTTGGACAATCTTTCCCGAAACAGCTGTATATAGCAAATGAAGACTGAAATTCTGTTAGGTGGACTACCCGAAAGGCGACATATTATCTGACTTAAATTATTTTCTATATAGGGTCAGGGTTTATTTCCACTGATTCCGAGATCGAAGCACGATTTCTGCCAACCAGTCCTTCGCGTTCACAAATATAGATTAATTGGTCGGTTTCTTACCGTTAGCGTCCATCGTGAGGAGCGACTGCAAATCTTGTCAAAACTGAATATAAGGATCAAATCGTGGAGTATAACCATCACCCAAGCAAAGACAGTTATCCCCACGAAGAACTCCGCTTTTGGATCTCCTATGTAGAGCGGCACTTTACCTTCTCTCCTTAAAGTAAGGTACTCCACATTGCTCACCCACGCTCCGAACAGTAACGCCTACAACACGTTTAACCACAACACCAGAATAGTTAAGCAAACAATAACTCAACTATACAGCAGTCTTCTTTTTAGTTTTACAACGACTTTCCTTGGTCTTAAGTCACAATTGGACAAACTCGTTACTTGTTGTCAATGTAAGAGGCTGTGGTCTTTGGTTTTTGAAACGGCGCAGTCACAAATAGATTTATTTTTAGATACACTTTGCACGCAAAAACAAACAAAGGGCAGCCACTGTAACCAATCAGGAGAAGCCATGTCACGTGAAACCGCTTTTGACTTTTTTTTTTTTAGGGATATGACAACTAATTTTCGCGGGAACGAGTATTCTAAAATACACTCATTTGTGACTGTGCTGGAGAACCCACCTATACGCCATATTCCAAAATGGCCGCCATTTTAGTATTCTTTTGTTTGATTGCGAATTGCCCCTTCTGACCTCGTTCAAGGTTACGTACATACATACATATAAACTTAATTGACCGCTCCCCACAGGGGCTTTTCAGGGCCAATGAAACACAACGAAATGACAGAACAGAACAACAACAACTGTTAAGAATCCCAACTGGCTGGAGGCAAACCAGTTGGCTATTTACAAGTGCAGCTGGGAAGTTGAACCAGGGACTACCAGGATCAAATTCAACCAGTGGTCAGAGCGGGTCTTGAACCCGGGATCTTAAGGCAAGCACCCTAACCACTGGGCCACACTGCTAAATATTCTTTTAAATTTTACGTTTGAAAGTGACGCCAAAAGTGCCAATTTGCAAGGAAACAAAAGCCTAAAATGGCGGCCATTTTGGAATAAGGTGTTTGCCATAACAACACTCTTGTCAAATTCACGCGTGGTTTAGGTGACAATTGTGCCGCTATACAGCTAAATGATGCATTCTCGCTACATTTTTAAGAAGCAGATGACAAGTGATAACCACGGTAGTGCACGAAGAAACATCTTTCCATGGTGAGTGATTCGGCCAGGGAAACTACATAGGACAAAATCAGCCGAGTGCTCTTCTACAGGAGTCGAACCTACGACTTTCCGATTACTACTTTGGATTTTCTTACCAATTCCAGTCAACATCGAAAACTTCACCTTTTTCATTAATTTAGCTGGGTTAACATATAGCATCGTCTAATACACTACACCTGCATGCGAAAATCGACACTTTCAATCCTAACAGTAGAGAACGACAATTTCTCAGTAGCGCTCAGAACTGCAATGGCTTTCACAGCGTACTTCACATAGATCCATCCACAGCTAAGGGTTTATCGAGAACTTAGAGTGATCAGCTCTCATTTATCTTGATAATTCAATTCTACACCGGTAAAACAGAGACAACGGGTTAAATTAAATCCATTCCAGCCTGAATGTTTTTCAGGCTTTTATTTTGCTGCTGATCAACTAGTGTTCATGACTGTTTTTATCATTTCAAGGCTTAACATTCTCTCAGCAGTTCTGTGATTTTCACATACTCCGTACTTCCATAGCTCAGAGGCAGAAAATCCGACCTAGTTGAAGGTCATCTACACTCAACTCCTGTTCAGCAAGCACTCCGAATTTCTTCGCGAGTATCCTAAGTCGGTATTTAAAAGACATCTTTCTTTCTTTATTTTCCTGGATTACAGTGCGACGCGTCTTACCGTGGCCACCTAACAAAGTTCTTTAAAACTTATACGCCAATAAGGGTGTGCGAATTTGATTGGCAGTCACGCCTCCTTGCAAAGTTCGCACGGTTGTAAGTTGAACACCGTTGCATGGGTTGTTGAGTTGACGTACTTACCTAATTGTCAAATGTGAAAGTTTGTTGGGTGGCCACGGTAAGGTGCGTTGCACAGTAGCATAGACTATCTTCTACATAACAAGAATAGAGAATATGGAAATCTCAGCCCAGTTATTCAACGAAAAAGCTGACCTTTAGAACTAAAAACACCTACAGGGCGTGAGCAAATGCAAAAAATCCGTCATGAGATGAAGTGATTCCCGGCTTCACATAACTGAGATCTCGACCCCAGAAAGTGAGCTCAACCCTCTCTTTCCAATTAACGCATTGAAAATCATACAAAGATTCAAGTAGTTAGACCGAGTTGACCCGGTCAACCAGGACTGGATGAATGGTCCGTAAAGGAAATACAATATTGTACTGCAGTGCTGATTTATTACCATTTCCGCAAATTTAATTCTGAAAACAGACGTTCTCAGGTACTCGTAATTGATGTCCCATACTCTTCTTCGTGTAGAAGCATCTGTTGCTTGGTCCGGTGAAGATTCTTGTTCTTTTTGGGCCTGGAATTTTCTGTAATTCAACACTAAGTCCACGATAAACAAAATACAGGACAAAAAGCCAAAAGCCTGTAAATGCAAAATGAAGGAAATTGCATGCACAGTCAGTAATTATCGGCGACAAGTTGGTGGCGCGCAGATATTCCCAGAAATGAATGCGCAAGAAATTATGTGCACGCTGGTTTCAATAAGCGTCGCGAAGTGTCCCCTTGCTTAACACTCGTGTCTCGTAATACCGTGAGACAATTATAACGTCACAAAGTGTCCCCCAAATGCTCCTCAAGTAAGAAAAAATAAACAGTTGCATTTACCCAAACCTAAAAAGTAACGCAAACCTTTACCCTCTTTTTATTGTTGGAAATAGGTAGCTAAGGCTATACTCAGCACACTTGTCTCAAGAAAGTCATGGGAAAAATAAGTCATTCAAATGTTAGCTTCTTCACCAGAAATGATTCTTTCAGGCCGAGTTTTCTTTCTTTACACCGCATACCCTTTTCTATGGACAAATTAATATTCACATTCAAAATCAAATGAATAATGAAATTCATACCAAAGCAGCGTACAGAGCATTGACACTTTGTCTGTTTTCACTCGTTAATAATCCATAAATTGCACCAAATTGTGAAGCTCTTGGAACAAGATTTCCGGTGCAAGCCAGCAACAAGGAAAACAAAATAAAGAACAAACACACAGACTGGAAAAAACAAATAAAAGAACAAACATCAGTTCAACTGTTCAAAAGAAAACTTTCGAAAGCGATTTCAAAAGTTAAGACTCTTGAAAACGAGGATGATTTTGAAAACAGCTCTATTAGACGGAGAGTTGTCTAGAAGTCTGAGAGACTTGGTAGTTGAAAACGATACGAGAACGCTAGTGTTGATAATAATGTGCTGGTCCCAAGAGATGACTGTATACACGTTTGGCAACGCGATATTGTGGATAACGCGCAGAACTTCCAATAATACTGACGATAGTTGTTGAAACTACACTTACTGTAGACTGTTGAATTAAACTTCAATTTTTATTTTAACAAATAAAACAAATCCCCATATACTTGGGGTAGCCATTATTTTATCGATTTGATGTGTAAACGTTGTCGATTAACAAACATAAACATAAATATTAGCTTTCCTTTTTTATTCTCTGAGCTAAGCAGTATTCGTGAGCTCGAAACGGCAAAAGCTTTCTTGCTAGCAGTGGGCTGACGAGTACGCGAAAAAATACCTCTGTCATGGGTCGAAACTGGCTGTGTTACTTAGCGATTAAATCTTCACGTTATACTTCACATGTTGCGCGGACTCGCTTAACGACGACGGAATTATTTTAAAGGAATGCATGCGCGAGACTCAGAGGGCTCAAGTCACAGCCAACAAACATATCATAGGGCATGCGTTTGGAACAGTGCCATCCGTGGTCGTAGACAGCGGTTGGATCAATTGAGTTTTGACTCATGGCAGAGGTCTCTATTCCTGTACTCTTCAGCCCAGCGAACGCAGACCTCTGCTAGCAGGGAAGGTCGAAACTGACCGTTTTTATTCCTTTTATAATCCAGTTTAATTTCGCACTCAAGCCACAAATCTTTGATTATTTACCGTCATAGTGAAAAGAGAAGGCCGTTTGCATTTGCAAAACTTCGGAAAGCTGAATATGTAGAGAATCAGGTACAGTAAAACCACGACCCAACTTAATATTGTAACAGCCTTGAAGAATTCTGCTTTGCCATCCACACTAGGAAACTGCAAGATATCTAGATACTTCAAGAGACAAGCCCACGCACAGAGCAGTGCGACCTAGGGAAAAAAACGCATGAGATACAGCGTCATTGTTTTGCACAACCACGTATCAAGAAGTAACCGAAAATCACAAAACCCAAATTCATGTTCGCAAATGACAAAGGGAAGGAGAAAAGATTTACAATAAATATTCATTTCTATGGATGTTGTACGAAGCTGATGAGTAAGGACTTAACCCTCTAAGTGCTAACTCCAGATATATCCGGGCAAAATACCAATACTACTTTCAATATTTGCTTCTAGTTAAGCTTTAGTCAAACCGTCGTGATACTGTGTTCATAGCACCGACTGATTACCATTAGTATGACAGTTGTCATAGTCTGAAATCCCGACGATGAGCCTCGATTTCCACTATATTATAGCATTCGTTTGACAAGAAAGCACGAAAAGCCAGTTTTGTGCTACAAGAATAACACCAAAAAAACCACTAATTTGTCGTCAATTTTCTACGATAAAAACTTGTTCAGAAATTATGAAACGGAACGGAAGGAAGAAAAATTAGGGAAAAATGGGAGTTTTGAACGCCTTGAAGAGAAATAATCTAATTAAAAGTACTTACAAACTCTGCAATCTTAATGTAGCACAGAGGTGATTTGAGGAAGTTATGGTCGATGCTTAGATCGAATAGGACTGCTCCAGAAAGTTGCTGTTGCTGCACAGGTTCCCCAGCTGCGTTTCGCGAAACCTGATGACCAGATACAACAGGTTCCTGAAAAGTACCTTGAATAAAAACCGGTTTTCCGGGCTGCACAGGCTGCCCTATGGCTTGAATAAAAACGGGAGGTCCCACTTGTCCAGGCTGCGCAAGAGCACCACTCTGGATAGGCACTGGTTGCATAGGCTGGCCAGGAGCATCCTTAACAGCAACAACAAAGCACCAAGATTTTAATGCTTAAGCTCTACAGCTATAAATACATGAAATGATGGAAAGGTATGTTGCCGAGAAACTTGTAATATATATATACAGCTATAGTAATCTCCTTTTTCATCTTATATTTCTATTAAATGAACTCGCTTACTTTAAGGTAGATTTTTGTTGAGGGATTGCTTGTTTCAGTAACTAAATTAACAAAACAGTACGTGTTGCCAATAATTCATGCAACGCCACCGCAAACGCTCAAAATTTAAAACTTTTTACTGTCAACGGCATCATTGCAGTGCGAATCGAGAGAAACCCAGTTTTTCTCAAAAAAAATAAATGCGTAACTACTGAATTATCGAGTAAATGTTCACGATAAGCCATTCAAGCACACCAGCTACGTAGCTTATGTTAGCAATGGTAGCACTGAGTACTGCTCCAAACGAATCTGACAGGCCGATGCATCAAATGATTGAAGAAATGCACGATTATGACTCGAAGGTGCTCGGAAAAAACCCGATTGCTCCTAACCTGGAGTCGAAACTAAGGTCCGATTACCACACCGGTTGTTTAAACACTGCGCTATAGAGAAGATTATTTTAAAACTCGTGATGATTATCCCTATTGTTTACTAAGACCAAAACAATATTTCAATCAAGAAAGAGTTAAACTCTTGCAGCATTTGTTTGGTTGTCCAATGTGGTATCATAACAAAGTTTACCGGTTTTTCCTGCTTCACGGGTTGACTTGTGGTGACGTAATAAAACTGAATAGGTTGTCCTTCCGTTGTAGTTTCGAGCTGACCAGCGGGTACTTGGACAAGCAATGGTTGGACTTGGTCGGGTGAGATTTGATACATGATTGTGCCAGTGGAGCTTACGACGGGTGGAGCTTGAGCTACAGTTTCCTGAGAAACCGGAAGTTGAGCTGGAGTTTCACTTTCCATCTGGAATTAGAACAACCAATGAAATTTGTCAGATTAAACACTTCTTCGGGAAAGGCTAATTGAATATTCCAAGGAAAATTGCTATTGACAGCAAAACCAGTGTCATCTTCTTGAAACACTTTCTTTTTCTTCTTAAGCATATACAACTTTGTTGCGATTTCTTTCATCCTTAGTTTGAGCTACTTTCTATAATCCAGAAAAAATGTAAAAGCTTGTTAAATACACTTGCGTGTTCTTCCATGTTCTCTGAAATAACGTTCCCAATGCATTACGTTTACACATACTGCCGAAAATTTAGGGATACCCAGGAAAGTTGAATTACCCCACGCGCTGATAGAATCTTCCCTTTTGTTGACTATCACATTTAACTTCCATCTATCGTCAAATATACTGTATTCGTGCTTGTTGAATTTTTTTAAAATCCACACTCGTACAAGTACGAATACGTTCTGCGCATCTCGAGATACTCTGATTTCCTAAAGCTAGTGCTTTTTAATACCGGAGATATTTTTGCGCGGTTCAAAACTATGCGGAGAAAGCAGAACTTAGCAAGAGCTCTTGGTATCCAAAAAGAAAATTAGGGGTAACCATCCATTTTTAAGAGATAATTAAGCTTTAATGTGGCAAAGAACGCCATACATTGCTATGTATGCTATACATAAATCAACGGGAAAAAACGAGGATCCGTAACTTAAGTACGGACCGAGAAAACGAGGTTAGTAAGATATTTATTATATCTCTGAGGTTAACCGGCGCGCGGGCAAGGAAACTAGTCAAAGTGAAGCGGAAGGTTCAACTGCCACAAAGAATGCCGTGCCAAAATCCCAAAAACTAAATCTTCTTGGCTGTTAAGTTTGAAATAATTGCTTGCAAGATTCAAACAATTTTCAGTACAAGTTTATGCAACAGAAATGACATGAAAAACTCGCTAGATGATGTTTTGTCGAAATTTTAAATTTAGCGGGCTGTACAGCGGGCCGTACCGTAGAATACGGCCCGCTAATTTAGCCAATTACAGCGCGCGTACTATCTGCGAGATATAATAATTATCGCTAACATGCGAAAACCGAATTCAATAATTGTTTTATTATGCATATTCCTGAGCTGAGCTCCGACATGACAAAACTGATCAAACTGCTGGTTAGTGTGTCAGGTGACGTCACTTCTGCATGCATAAAACTATTGTCTGTAGGTATGACGTCAATTCTACATATATAAAATCTATTGTTTGTAGGTATGACGTAAGAGAAACAGAGCAAGCAAGAATTGGCTGCGTGCTTATAGCCAATCAAAATCGGGCTGAAAACTTGACGTTTCGTATGCCAGTCAACACACATTTTCAAAAGTGACCGTTACAATTTTTAAAAACTATATATATATCTCGTGGCTGGTATGACGCGGCGTTTCGTCTCGGCCAAGAGACTCATCAGATACTTTTCGAATTCCAGCAAACTCGTTGAGCATCGCGCTCAAAGTCCCGTTCGCAAAGTCAAGATGTCAGCAGTCTAGCCTTCTATCACAGAAGGATTCCCAACCGCAAAGTTCACGAGTTATATGCAATAAAAAATTGTTATTGTTGACTTCGCGAACGAACGGGACTTTGAGCGCGATGCTCAACGAGTTTGCTGGAATTCGAAAAGTATCTGATGAGTCTCTTGGCCGAGACGAAACGCCGCGTCATACCAGCCACGAAATTTAAATTCTTCACAAGTACTTGACAATTTTTTTTTATTGTATATATATATCGTAAACAATAGGGGTCTGGAACCTAGACTGAGAAAAATGATCTGCAGCAGTACGTGTCTGGACATAATGAAAAGTAATAGCTAAAACAGCAATAACTTCTCACTACTAATATTGACATTAAGGGAAGGCTTTAGCTCTTGAATGAACAAAGTCTCTTTAATTCTGCAGTGAAAGTCAGTTTTTCCGGACGCTAAAATGACCTTGAAGATAGTCAGGGATTATGAAAAAAGATCTTACACGCTTCAACAAAACATCATTGGATATTGGTTTCTTGCAAAAATGCAAGTTGTTCCACATCTTTCCTACGTTCCTCAACTTCAAACTTAGCAAAGAAGAGTTTCATGAAACGAGAGCATGTCGTCGATTCAAAGAAGATTTGTTGAACTACGAGCTGAACCAGAAGTTTTCACTGCGCCGCAACTTCCAGTCACTTCCAGAACGTGAGTCAGCACGTTCCATTCTTCAGACTATTCTGTGCCTACTTGACTACAACCACGTCTTTTCTGTTATCGAAACCAAGGCTGTGAAAGTCAAGAAACACAATTCAAGCAAACTTGAAAAGAAGTTCAGTAATCTCAAACGTAACTTTGGAATCCCTAAAGTGTCAAATTTAAATAACGACGATATCATTTTCAACTGATTCCCATCGTGTCTTGACCGAGACTGAGAAGATTGTTTTAGCACGTGGTTTACGTTTCTGTTTGCCACCTAAAGACGTTGACAAATATGAGGTCAAATGCTCTTTCGAGTTACTTTATCGTGATCTTGTTAAATTAAATCTTCCTATAACCAGCGAAAACCAAGATCGACTTAGAAGTCAACTGAAGAATATTTCCTATGGTTACATTTACTCCTACGACTTTTCTAAACAAAAAAACATTCTCAGCGAGGATGAATGGGCAGCCTTGAGTGATTTACGCAGGGATGACAGTATCATCATTACGAGACCAGACAAAGGAAACGGCGTTGTCATCGTCAGCAGACTTGATTATCTTAATAAAATGAAGAAGTTGATTTCTGACGGTACCAAATTCAAACAATTAAAGCATAATCCAACTAAATCTAGAGAAGAGAGCCTTTCTGCATATCTTCGCAAAATCAAAAAAGACCGAATTATTGATGACGTAACATTCCACAAGATTCTACCCAGTGGATCTTCTCCTGGTGTTTTATATGGTCTGCCAAAGGTTCACAAGGCTGGATGCCCTTTCCGCCCTATTGTGTCCTCTCTGAACACCTACAATTACAATCTTGCTTCCTACCTCGTTGGCATACTTCAACCAATTTCCACCAACCAACACACGGTTAAAGATTCATTTAGTTTTGCATATTGGGCCAAACATACAAACATAACAACGGAATAATGTGTTCTTTGGATGTCACTTCTCTTTTTACAAACGTGCCGCTTGATGAAACAATACAGATTTGTCTAGACAGATTGTACTCTCTCCCTGATCCTCCGCAGTTACCTCGTTCTGTTTTGAAAGATCTTTTGCAGTTTGCCACTAAGAAGAGTCATTTTATATTTGATGGCCAATACTACGATCAGATTGATGGTGTAGCCATGGGTTCACCTTTAGGCCCCGTTTTGGCTAACATTTTCATGCCGTCACTTTGAAGAAAAATGGTTGATGAACAGCAGATTCTGTCCTTCACTTTGGTTCAGATATGTAGATGACACCTTCACCATGTTTGACAGCAAGGACAATGCTAATGAGTTTTTAAGTTTTCTAAATAGTCGACACGATAACATTAAGTTTACTCTTGAATTCGAAGAAGACAATAAGATTCCATTTTTAGACATCCTTCTCAAACGCTGCCCTGACAACACTTTCTCTACATCTGTCTACCGGAAGAAGACATTCACAAGCCTTTACACCAAGTGGGATTCATTCACAGCTCGCAAGTACAAAATCAACCTCATCCGCACTCTCACCTATCGATGCTTCCGAATTTGCTCCTCGCCATCTTTATTACAGGCCGCTATTAAAGATCTGAGAAAGCTCCTGTTGCAAAATGGTTACCCTCAAGGCGTTACCACGTTCAACATTAACGATGTATTGAACGAGAATAAAAACAAATCAAATAACCCTGTTCAAGCTACAGTCCCCAAAAAAGATATCTTAATCGTGTTACCCTACTTAGGTCTTCACAGTAACCAAGTCACGAAACGTCTGAAATCCTGCGTATACAATTTCTTCTCTTTCGTCAATCTCAAGATCATATTCCAAAACACACGCCGCATCAACTCCTTTTTTCCATACAAAGATCGCTTGAACCGATCTCAGAGGTCCAAGGTCGTCTATAAAGCTGTCTGCTGGAACTGCGATGAATTCCACATTGGCAAAACAAAACGAAGACTCCACGACAGAAAAACAGAACATTTCAAGGCCCTAGCTAAAAGTGACCATTCATCAGCCATTGCTGATCATGTGAAAACCACTGGCCACGACATTAAATGGGATGACTTTGACATTTTAGCGTCCGGAAAAACTGACTTTCACTGCAGAATTAAAGAGACTTTGTTCATTCAAGAGCTAAAGCCTTCCCTTAATGTCAATATTAGTAGTGAGAAGTTATTGCTGTTTTAGCTATTACTTTTCATTATGTCCAGACACGTACTGCTGCAGATCATTTTTCTCAGTCTAGGTTCCAGACCCCTATTGTTTACGATATATATATAGTTTTTAAAAATTGTAACGGTCGCTTTTGAAAATGTGTGTTGACTGGCATACGAAACGTCAAGTTTTATAAAAATGCGTTGGAATACAATGTTTATCACCGCTGTTTGTGTTATTTTCTTAATCAAGCTACCATGGCCTAAGAACAAGAGTTTATACAATACTTGTTAAGATCTGCTTTTCCCGCACATTCAGGAACCCGCCCAAAAATACCTTTGAATTAGTAGGCACCGTCCTTAACGGTATCCTGACTTCACGATATTAAAAACCGGCTTCTAAACAAAAACTTCCATATAAAAATGTGATCCCAAAAACACTGTAGTCCGGGCTAAATTTATACAAGACAGTTGACAAATTATGTACCATTAATCGGAGACTGACATTCACACGGAAGAACAAACGAAAGCTACAAACAATGATAACTACTCGACCAGAGTTTGTACAAACCCCTCTACAAACTCTGACTCGACATACACGAATTGTAGCAAAAATAAAAGCTACATTCCAAACGTTTCATGGTAACAGATGCTACACACTTTTTAAACAAATCGCAAATTTAAACTGTGGACCTAAACGTGCTTTTTTCGTTTTGGTTTTGATCACTGTATGGCAACAGGATATAGAGGATATACCTGGCCGCGCGGAGATACGAAATTTCTCTTCGAGTGTTGAAGAATATTTCGCGAGTGAGCGTAGCGAACGAGTGAAATATTTTTCATCAGGAGAAGAGAAATTTCGTATCTCCAAGCTGCCATGTAATATTCTATTTATTATATAATAAATGAAATGAAAATGAAATACTAAATCGTTTCACGAAAGGCATCGAAAGGCGCCAGT
>NC_090892.1:37119761-37132261 GCF_036669925.1 Montipora capricornis
TTGCTTAATTAACATTCAGTCTGCTGGTGAAATGGAAACGGCAAAATCCCAACATCTTCACGTTTTTCTCTCTTTTGTGAACTTTTGCGATGCAGATAGATTGTCTTTATTCTGATCATCCTCACTAGCCTCGTTAGCACGGACAATTCAAAAGAATTTTTGCTCCAAAGTGAGGCTAGTAAGGATGATTGGCACAAAAACAACAGAATAATTCTTTGGCCGCCATTATTGAATTTGGCAAAATTAACAAAAATTAAATGCAAATTTCAGATCGGCGTTAACGTTTTCTGTGAGTGCAATGCAAAATACGAAGCAATTGAAAGATTTAGCATTGCATTTACAGCAAACAGCAAAGTCGGACTGAGATTTGAGTTTTGTCAAAAATCAAAGTAACTCGTTTGATTTCAGGTTATTTTCTGCCTGTTAAATACAGACACCGAGAAACTAATTAGGAATAAGAAAACGTTCATGCTTATATGACAAGAAGAAGCTTGACGTGTTACCCAAAGGCAACCCTAAATCTCCCTGGTATAACGGCAATATGGTCACAAGCTTACCTTCGACGCATCTACAAGTTAACTCCATGTCAGAAGAGTCGATGTGACACGGAATCCAACTAACATAGAATATGAAGATTACCGTCCAAAATAATTGGGCAAGCGAAATCCACCCGTAAACAGTTGCTTGTTTCTTTTCTACACTTACTTTTTAAAATATCGAGTAAGCGCTGTTTTTATCTTCCAAGACTTCGTTTCAATGGGGTAGGTGAGCTCCTGAATGGGGTTCATATGAGCATGAGGCGTTGACACATGACTTCTTGGAAAAACCGGAAGTACAAAATTTGCATACGAGTCTGCCACTTTCGGAGAAGCTTAAAGGGGCTAGGTCACGCTATTTTTGGTAATTTTGTTTAATTTTGTTAATTATGAGCTCTAAACGTCAAATTGGCAGAGCAAGAGTCTTTCATTTGCAAAATCATGGCCACATAATAACTGAGAAGGATTTTCCAGCTTTGTAAATAACATTTTGATATAGACTGATATAAATTTGAAAAAAGGTGGGCCGACGTTTTTCAAATTTACCCAAATTCAATCCATTTCAATCCTCTCCAGTTTTGTCCATCCATGTCCCTTCTTGGCTTCCCTGTGTTTCGTTAGAGTTCTTCTATAGTTTTGAACAGTTATTTTGATATTTTAGTTAATTCTGTGACCATTCGATCAGTGCTGAAATTGCCTAAAATTGCGTGACCTAGCCCTTTTAATAATGCATTAGCTGGGTCTCCTGTCTTCCGAGACGATCAGAGAGGTTACCGGGCAACCAGCTTTTGGGAAAAATAGAAGCCAACAAACAACACAGCCAAAAATATATCAATTTGCAAAGGCTTCTGTGAGCCAGCTCATTGATGAACTGGAGTAGAATTAGCATGGGCTCCTTAGAGCTAGCTCAAGGTAAGAATAATACATAAAATTATCTAGGAGTTTCATCGTGAACTGAGATAAGATAATCTAATAGATTGCAATGTACTGTTGTCTTGAAGGGAAATTATTAATAAACGAACTTGTCATTCAAAACTTGTAAATGTAGTTATTTACAACTTAAAATTATTTTGTTATTGAAATTCTGACCTCAAGCAATATGTTAATACCGAATTTCAACAAGAGGACTTTACTTTGAGTTATTAAACTGCATCTCGTGATGCAGATGATATGGCAAAATCCCCTTAACATATTTTTCATCACAGCGAAGAGCCAAAAATAATAATGTTTCGGAATGCTATGGTCAGACCTTAACAGGGATTCAATTTTTTAAGACATACTTGGAAATAAAATATTACTGTAATTGGTCAAAGTTGGTAGTGGGACATTAATATGGTGTTTTCAGTGTCACGAAACAAGAAAATAAATTTTAAACTGTCCAACGGAAAAAGTCACCATTCCAATACCCAGGTACCTCGTTTCTGAGTTATTTGTCGACGCGTTTCAGGAAACTTATAGAGTTTTGAATGGAGACGCCAGTCCACCAATATGGCGGCGGCCGGTAATCGACGAAAACATCTGGACTTCACTTTAATTTCCAATGAAAGAATTTACTTTTCGCTTATGAAATTAAATACATGTCTATGAACACATCTTGTACTACGAATGCCGCCAGAGAGGATACCCAAGGTTGCTCTTAGGTGGACGCCTGCAGGCAGAAGGAAAAGGGTGAAGGCCAACTTGAAATCACTTGGAGGAAGACGGCTGAGATTGAACTAAGTGAGATGGGTCTGACATAGGGAGAGGCTCAGGCAATAGGCCAGTTTCGTTTTCTAACGGTTGGACTGGATCTAGCATGAAATGGCGGCTAATGCGGGCAAATTAATTTGCATTTGAAAAGGTTTGCCCGCATTAGCCTCCATTTCATGCTAGATCCAGTCCCACCGTGAGAATTCGAAAATGGTCTATTGCGAAGGACAAGACTCGGTGGAGGGGGTCATTGTTGCGGCCCTATGCCCTAATGGGGGCTATAAGGATCTATGATGAAGATGAACACATCTTCTGATGTACTTAATATGCTCAAACTGCTAAAATTCATAGGGCTGCACAATTTTTTTGAAACCAATTATTCGAAAGCTGTATCATGGTGTCACGCAAGGGGACGATTCCTTGATTGCACCTGACGTCACGGCGCCCATGTTGGTGCAAAGAATAATAGCGAAAAAGTCTTTTGTGAATTTTACTCTATTATTATGCAAAACTTAAGCTACAATTTTGCTATTGTTTTGGCACCAACATGGCCGTCTTATCAGGAACAGAGTAGAGAACCAACACAAACTCAACCCATTTATGGGGTCGGGTGCCGGAACTGAACCTAGGCCACATTGGTGGGAGGAGAGTGCTCTCACTACTGCGCCATCCTTGCTCTCCCCTTTTCACACATGAAAAGAAAGATCCCTGTTTCTATGGTTACATATAAAAATCGCGCCTTTCGATGCCTTTCGTGAAATGATTTAGTATTTCATTGGTGTTTATGTAATAAACAGAATATTACATGGCCGCTTGGAGATACGAAATTTCTCTTCTCGTGTTGAAAAATATTTCACTCGTTCGCTGCGCTCACTCGTGAAATATTCTTCAACACTCGAAGAGAAATTTCGTATCTCCGCCCGGCCATGTAATATCCTCTATCTATTTCATTGCGTGGTTGAAAACAAGAAACCTAATTTGTGTCAAATCAACTATACGCAACAAATAAATTCAGGATCAACAAACCCTTTTCTAAAGAATCTTTTCCTTAAATTTTGAAGCAAAACATGGACTGCAAGTTTTCTTTCCAAATAATTCTTGGCCAACGAGAACAAGCTTTCTTTCAAATAAATCTTTACTGTCACACTTCCAATTATGTTTTACCTGAAGACTGGGCAGAGTTGAGTTCAAAATAAATGTAAAGAGCCAGACAATTGAGATGCGACTGCTGATAGTTGCCCCGCGGAAATTTGATGTTCTTAAAACAAATATTTGCCCGAGAAGCGAAGCTTCGAGGGCAAATATGCTAGTTTTAAGAACATCAAATTTCCAAGGGGCAACTATCAGACCGATAGTTCCGAGACATAAACACTCTATTGTCTTTATTGTTCACTACTAAATTTTCTTCCGCGCGCCAGCTCAAAAATCATGTTGAATTATTTTCAACTTTATTAGACGAAAGCCGTGTCAGCCAATGTAAAATTTGAAAAAGAAAACAAACAAAAACCCTCTTAGTACAATTTCGATTGTTTATTTTCCATAAGGCCGCTTGTTTACAGAGGTATTTTCACAGACGAGTACTATCCATCCGGGTATTTTCCACGAACGGGCACTATGGGCTGATAGTGTCTCTCCGCGGACGAACACTATCGCATCACGTGATTGAATTAAACCAATAAGAATCGGAGAAAATTTAGTGGTGAACTATAATGTCCGATAGTACTGTGAACAGAGTTAATAATAGCATTCTAGTGTTTTGAATATCTGTACCTTTTTAAAAAGTATTCTCAGATAGGTAAACGCAACAGACAATATCCCAAACATGTAAGCGATGGAGATCTCAATAAACCCAGAACTCGGAAACACCACACGCTCATACTAAGAACTATAGAATATTTAAGCTCGATCGCCACGTGATTACATCTCAACACGGCGCGCAATTAATCGTGGCGTGTTTCCTAATAGGCAACCAAGCATTTATCAGGGCAACCAAATTCACGGGTTTTATTACCCGGCTTTTAAAACAGGGACAACCTTGATCTCGTACCCAGACAAGATATCTGGGTACGTGATTAGGACAACCTGGATTTTTTAATTTCGAGCACTGGATAAAGTTCTTTACACAGAGAAACAAAGAGGGGCAAGAGTGTTACTAAATGGCGAGCGTCGTGGGTCACAGTTGTAAACCGTGGCTCGTGACTTCCGATGAATAAATAGCATATTATTGTTAGGGAGATTAAGCAAACGTTTACAGCAAACGGCAAACGTTGGACTAAAATTTGCGTTTTGCCAAAAATGGAAGAAACTCGTTTGATAGGAACTCATTTCTTGCATGTCGACAGCAGGTATCAAGTGACTTTTCAAAAGAGAGAGACGAGTTAGAATAACATAATTTTCATGACTTTGTGACAAGCAGCAGTCCACCGTTTGCCGTTTCATGTAAACGCGATGCTTAATCTCTCTAATTATATAAGCAAACTGGTCCGAGATGAAAAGGAGAATTCTGATTGGTTCTTTGAATGAGTGATCCGAACTTTTCAATACGGATAGCTAACATGGACCGGTCACGAGGCAGCGTATATAGGTTGCCAAGCCAATTACGAGAGTCCCATAATTTTCTCTGTTTCCATGACTTTCTCGGACATAAAAGAAAATGCGCACCTTTCAGGCTCGGTCGTAAACTCGACCAATGTTTTGCCAGTACGGACCTCACGCTAGTTCAATAACATCTACCGGCCGGTATATAAAAAAAATAGAAAGATACATATTCAAATTTTTGAAAAACTCGACAACTACTTTGAGTCAAAACAAGACTTGTTTCGATCGTTCTGAGATCATCACCGGCTGAGTTGAAAGAGAGAGAGAGAGAGAGAGAGAGAGAGAGAGAGAGAGAGAGAGAGAGAGAGAGAGAGAGAGAGAGAGAGAGAGAGAGAGAGGCAGAGTTATGTAGGTATTTGCTACGAGAAGTGGGTATTTTCTACGGTAGCATTTACTCAAGAGTGCGTACTTGCTACATAGGTAAGTACTTGCTACGGGAGCAGATACCGACGGTGGGTACTTGCTACCAAAAGTAAGTATTTACTACAGTAGCAAATACCTAAGCTAAGTATTTGCTACCTTTGCTACAGTAGCAAATACTTAAGCTAGGTATTTGATACGTTTGTAAATATGAAGGGTGGGTAGTTGCTACTAAAAGTGAGTATTTGCTACAGAGGAGGGCATTGGCTGCAGTGCATTGGTGTTTGAGCACAATAATGCAAAATATTGGAAACAATCCTGAGTAGAAAATCCTGGGGGGAAAATGCGCACTGTTTAGTAGTCCTCATAAGAGTAACGCTATTCAAATTAGTATTTCATCTTCATTATGACCCATCTGCCCACACGTAAGAAAGAAAAAGAAATATATGTATTTAAAAGGCTCTCCCACCCGTTTTAAGAATTTTTCGCATCCTTTTGGAATGGATAATTTTGCCCTCAGTACGAAACACTTTGTTTGTCCAGCGGTCTGCATGAAGAACACGTCCCTCCCCCTTCCCGTCCATGTGTTTTGATCTCAGACTGCAATGGCGGCAACTGATTGTAGGTGAGTAGTATAAGTTTTCATCATTAGTCTTTTAAAAAATAAAAGTAATAGAAACCCTTATTGTGATCGACTTTTTATGCATTAAGGAACAACTCTCCTTTGAAATTTCCTGGAAAAAAAAATTATGAATCAAATTTTTATTGCAAACTCTGAAAACTGAAGGGCCCGGTTGTTCACAAGCCGATTAACGCTAATCCTAGATTAAAAATTAACCAAGGAGTTTATTTCTCTACTCCCAAATGCTGTTCAACGCTGATATTTGGCACAACTTTACAATAGAAGAAGTCAACCTTGAAAAACAAAAATAAGCAAAGGAGACTTTCACCAAAAAGATATGAAACAAAAGTTTACGTTGATCCTGGATTAAGTTAATCGGCTTTCAAACAATCGAGCTTCTAAGAGCTGACGTTCACTTACATTCAGATGATTCGAGGTCGATATAATTTAAAAGCATTTAGAAATTATATTCATAACCCGTACTACGAAAGCTCTTAGGGACATTTGGAGTTTTATTTCAAAAATCGGAGTTTCTTTTCAAAAATGGGACTTTGTGCATGTGAAAATCGGACCTTGTTTTTAGAAAATGGGAATTTGTTTTTCGAAAATCGGAGTTTGTTTTGCCAAAATCAAAATTTGCGTTTGCAATAATTGGAGTTTATTTTTGGGAAAGTCGGAGTTTGTTTTTCGAAAATCGGACTTCAGTTTGTGTTTTGCGAAAATCGGAGTTTATGTTTGGAGAAGAAGGAGTTTGTTTTTCGAAAATCGGACTTTGTGTTTGCGAAAATCGGAGTTTATGTCTAGGAAAGTGAAGTTTGTTTTTGGATAATCGGACTACTTGTTTGGGGAAAGAGAGTTTGTTTTTGGAAAATCGGAGTTTCTTTTTGGAAATTCAGTTTGTGTTTGCGAAAATCGCAGTTTATGTTTGGGAAAGTCGGAGTTTGTTTTTCGAAAATCGGACTTCAGTTTGTGTTTTGCGAAAATCGGAGTTTATGTTTGGAGAAGAAGGAGTTTGTTTTTCGAAAATCGGACTTTGTGTTTGCGAAAATCGAAGTTTATGTTTGGGGCGGAAAGGGAGTTTGTTTTTCGAAATTCAGTTTGTGTTTGCGAAAATTGCAGTTTATGTTTGGAAAAGGGAGTTTGTACTTCGAAAATCGGAGTTTCTTTTTGAAAAATGGGACTTTGTGTTAGCGAAAATCGGAGTTTGCTTTTTTGAAAATCAGAGTTTGTTTTTGAAAAACTTCGAAAATCGGAGTTTGTTTTTGTAACTTCAGCTATCTCTAAAACAGGCTATCTCTAAAACAGCAATGCGAAAGGGAAGAATCAGGGAATCTCTAAAATAGGAATTGCGGAAAAGGGGAATCTCTAAAATTGGGGAATCTTCAAAACGGGGGCAGCGTTAATTTTTATGTAAATCCGTGAGCCCCAAAATTAAAATTAAAATTAAAATTACTATTTAACGTTAAATCTGTGAGCCCCGCAATTTAAAATTTTAATTACACATTATTACACATCTTCATCGTCACGCAGCTTATGTATATCCTGGACATAATGTTTTTTGTAGGTATTTTTTGCTGTTCGCATCCTAGTTGGAACGTTATGATTTTTTCCTTGAGATCAGAAACAAACGAAATTCCTTTTGCCATGATCTTGTCCAATCTCTCTAATAAAGTCTGTGTGATCAGACGAACCGGTCGGAGGAAATAAAGCAAGTTGAAAAATAATTTTAAAAAAAAATAGGCTTGGGTGATCGGACAATAAGTTGAATGTGGTCAGTTCGCAAGTTGTTGATAGATATGATAACCTTGCATTCAGCTGGCGCGCCTGAAATTTGAATTGACCAATCAGGATTCAGCAGGCAGGAAAAACTTCAATGAAAGTTAACAGGAATAGCATTGAAATAAACTTTTTATCGCACTGGAGATGGCATGGCATTAAATATTCAGGAAAAGGGACTTACAATTTCCAAAACGATATCAGACTGTAAAAAGTGAAAAATATGAAACATTTTGTGTCTCCAAGCTTGCAATTTGGCGTCAAAAATGGGTAACGGGCTTCCGGCATGGCAACTCGCTCGTAGTTTGCGGAGTGTCGCCAGGTAGGGTAATAGTTAAGTTATTTTGAGCAAAATGTGCTGTTCCTTGTCAAATTAAAGCCGGAGTTCTGAACTTAACTATTAGAAGAGGCCAGGGAAACTTTAGAAGTGCCTTTATTTTTGTTAGCTTTGCAGAAAAAGGCTATTATCGTGTCATTAGGTAGGACAGCTAAGTTTTGACTGTCGCTCGTACTGCGGACGCAGGCACCGTATGCAAGGAAAATACCCACAAAACATCATGTGCAGGATATAGATAACCTGCGTAACGAAGAAGATGTATAATAATGTGTAATTAATTTTTTTAATTGAGGGGCTCACGGATTTAACGTTAAATAATAATGTTATAAATACTTTTAATTTTAGGGCTTACGGATTTACTTTAAGTATTAAAATAAAAGTTGTCTAAGAAATAGGCTTGCGTCCTTGGACAAGTTGAATGTGGTAAGTTCGCGAGTTATTGATAGATATAAATTAGACTTCACACAAATATTTCAAACAAACTTTGGATCTGCCTCCAGCATTGTATTTAAGAGATTCCCCATTTGAGCGATGGCCCTGTTTTGGAGATTCCCCGATTTCCCGTTGCTTGTTTTAGGGAAAAAACGTAGAAGTTCTTAAAACAAACTCTGATTTTGCAAACAAGCTCTCCGATATTCGCAGAAACCAACTTTTATTTTAGGAACACAAAAAAAAAATATCCCATTTAGGGAAAAAAAAAGAGATTTCCCTGAAGAGCCTCTGTACGTAACCTATCTTCTTTACTGTTAAAGTTATTGCTATGAAGTAAATTATGTTTTTGCCATGTCTTCCTTTCGATTCTAAGTTTTTGTTTAATTTTAGAACTTATTATTCTACACTGAGCACATGGCAATAAATTGCGCACGATGAAAGTTGTGCAGAGGTTCGAGGAGCAGTTTTATATATTTGCCAAATGTACCTTAAAACTCTATTGAATTGGTAAAGAGATGCCTTTCATTCACAAAATCAAACAGGATTTGAACAAGCAAACTGACTCAATAAGTGCTAAAGTATTTGTTTAGGGACTTCTCAGAAATTAGCAGGGGGGCTGGAGATTTTCTGTAAAGCGACGAATATAAAATTACCTTCCTTAGGTAAGGGATTGAGTTGTCTTGACCCTCCCCTGGAACCCATCATAAAATTCCCAATAAATAATGGCTCCAAATTTGTTATACAGTGGTAGGAGAAAAATGTTTCAGTACTTCATCGGTCAGAATGACGCGACATTTATTTCTTATTCATGAGCACCGATGCAGCCCAACTTGAATGCAAACCCAAGTTGAACAGCCAACAGTAGACCATTTTACAGTTGTGTGCTTAGTTACCTGGTCTATGAACGCGAAAGTGAGGCTAGAGTTGTATTTTATTCTTGATAGAGATGACCTTGTTTTGATAGAAACCACACTGCTTTTATTATGTAAATTCCAAATAATCAGCATGAGAACAAGATCGTTAAGCCGCGGATACACGAGCGATTTTTTTCAGATTTTGTCGCGTCGCCTGCGCGCCATGGTGGCTACACTTGTGACAAATTTTGGCGACAAATTGAAGGTCACGCGAATCGCGTACTTCAAGACACCTGGGCACTATAAACAGACATTCCTACTTTAATTTCATTGGCTAAAAACTCTTTAGTCGCGTGGCAAGCGCGGGAAAAAAGCTTCAAGGTGGCTACAAGGGCAACTATCTGCGATTTTGTTGCGAAAGTTTCAACTCTGGCGACTTTTCTACTTGCGATTTTGTCTCTCGTCGCGTCGCCAGTTCAAGGGTCTGCACGCGTGATTTTCATCTTGCGCTGGCGACGCGACAAAGTTGCAAAAAATCGCTCGTGTAGCCGGGGCTTTAACTTAAGAAAAGGAAGGAGGTCTGTATCATAAATAGGTCAACTCCAGCCTCACTTTTACTTGAAGGCCAGGTAACTAAGTATGTAACTGTGGAAAGAAAGGGCCGTAATTTGCTTACGAGGCAGTGACAAAAGTAGGTTTCCTTACTTCCCTAAGACCTATCTAACATTTTGAACACCGGTATTTTGAAGAGGAATGCTGTATCTACAATTCTAGTCAAAAAATGATGACTTTTGAAGACGTTTTAGAACTATCCCTTAGCGTTTGAAAATTGTCAAAGTTGACATTTTTTAGTGCGGAGTATTTTCCCAGTACGGATTTGAACGCAATTTCTAATTAAAAGAACCTCGTTTCAAAGAAGTGTACATCAGGAAATGAAAGTTTGATGTTTTTCTTAACATGTTCTGTACATATCTTGTCAATTGGACGTAAAAAATCACCATCCATTTGAGATTACAAATTCTGCGTTGAAACTCCTTTCAAATATGGTGCGCCATACATTGGTAACCTATTGTTCTAAGCATACGTCTGCATAACAATAGCTGTTATACATGCACTTCTGATTAATATAGTTTTACGTCATGTTGACTCCTGTGATACGAACTTCCGTCTTCAAATATAAGGAGAGGCACTTTGGCACTAGCCATTCTAGTTCTTTTTTTTTTAAAATACACTTTCCAGCGCATTAGAATAGTTTCGTTCCAGGAGTGTATTTTATTACATATAGCTGGACGGCAGTGTTGACCAAACTAGCACGCTCCCTTCTTGTATAAATAAGCGCGCGCAGATCGTTAGAAACGCACCTTCGACCTAAAAATCGCGAAGCGAAGGCTTCCGTGGCCAAAATCTGGAACGTGACTCTATTAGCGTACAATCAGTACGACAGTTACGACAACTGTATTTTGCTCACGCGCAGTGAGTAGATCTCAAGTAAGATTAAATGGAAAACTCTTGCAGTCAACCTCGTTCCCAGGGTCTTCTCGGCTTTCAATATGGCGGCGGGTCTTGAGAAGACCCTGGCACACAGTAAACTAAAAAGATCGCTGATTGGTGCTTTTCTCATATGAACTCTGATTGGTTTAATGTCGAAAGAAAGATGGCGGCTAGTGAGGAGAGCCAGAAGAACAGAATTCGTGTTTAAATCATTTTCAAAATTGTAGCTGTTCCGTAAGAAGCAGCTGCAAATTAACAAGCATAACAGTCAAAAATAATTCACCGTTTTTTCACGTTGTACGATGATCTACATCAGGCTTCGATTCCAATTAAAACTACGTTGGCTTTTCACGACCTCTGGCATAGCGATCGTTCTATAATATAGAAGGATATAATGGTGTTTGAAAGACGCAACGGTAATTAAGTGATTTTATTTCGTACGTACCTTTACGTTTTGGTTCATTTTGGCGTCTCACAATTGTAATTCCTTGACGCGAGTATTGTTACTGTTAATCAGTGTTTGCACCATGTCAGATTGTGTTACAAATTATAAAATTGTGCAACAGGATTCATAGATTATTGATGTGGTTGATTTAGCAGTTGTATGTGGTTCTGTTGACTCGTGTGACAGCTGCAACGAAGGCGGGTCAGTTAAATACAGGTCAAGACTAGAGGTCATTGCTCCAATAATCAACAACTAAGCCAAAAGTTTCCCCGAGACCTGAAACAACATTTTTGTTGAGTGATTAGCGCTAGCAGACACTTTTGGTGTTGTTTATTTGTCTGCAGCACGGTGACATGTACACTCACCTGTGGAATGTGACCTGTGTTTTATTTCAATAGACCTGCACAAGGCTGTGCTCTAACGGCGCCCGGTCGCCTGAGGCGACTAACATTTGGTTTCGGGCGAGTGAGAAAAACTACCCCGTCGCCCGGCCGGGCACTCTGGCTTATTGTATTTCTAGCAGATAAAGCGGCTAAAAATTTTAATATGTTGGTGGTTATAGTTTACGAAACCTCTCAGAAAATGTTTTTTCTTCGTACGAAACAGTCGGTTTAAAGGCCGTTCCACATGATTTCACATGTAACATAATCTGACTTTGCACGTGACGGCCGGCGGCCGCACGAATTTCGATTCGTTCTCAAAAAAAATAGCATTAAATTTGGAACGTGGAGTTTGGCATTTCTTGGTTATAGTTTAAAAAAAGAGTTGTTACTTCTGCTCTGACAGCGTTAAAGCGCGGCCGGCGAAGCGGTGTAATTTACTTTTGTATGAACCCGGGAATCGCAGTTTTTGCGCCTGCTTGGCTAAAATACATTTAGGTTATGGTTGTTTTTCCCCAGTATATGAAATAACGAAATAAGAAAAAAGGAAAGATATCATGTCATTTGTTGTTGTTTTAGAAACAGAGCAATCCCGCGTTGTCTTTAGTTCGTGACAAACCATTGCGTGCCCTAAACAAGTAACGCTGTGACTGACGCTTCGACCGAATCCACAAAAAGCTCATTCCACTATTAAAACATTTTACTGATAATGTAAGAAAAATTCTTAAGTTCTGTCCTGTAGCAATGATTTTCGTCCAATCAAGATGACTTGCTCAAAAAAAAAATTGATACCTTTTGGGTCGCGGTGGTTTTTGTTTCTCGGCAGTTTTCACAAAAGCTCCACGTGAATCAAGCGGCATTGATTCACGTTTTGAAAATTCATTTTTAACCCAACTAACCAGTAAAAACGTTTACCTGTATTAGACCCAAACGTTTTTACATAAAACTGCCGCAATCTTTACTTTTTCACTTTTAAACTT
>NC_090892.1:37134761-37159761 GCF_036669925.1 Montipora capricornis
GAAATGAAAAGAAAAGCAAGATTTCTCTGTCATCTACCGCATTCTCGTTGCTCGTGCATTCATCCATCTGTATTTTTGGTTTCTTACATCAAAGTTTACAGCTTTGGGTTCCCCCTTCGTACTCCATTTTGTTTGTTGGCAGTTGTCGTACTCAGATTTCTCTCACCTTATTCTTTGCCGCCATTTTGAAAAAAATTGCATATTTGTCCATCCTCGATGGACAAATCTTGATCACGTGATCTGCTGTGTGCCAGGGTCTTCTCAAGACCCGCCGCCATATTGAAAGCCGAGAATACCCTGGGAACGAGGTTGCTCTTGCAGTTTCTTTTCTATTGACATTTCCGTGGCTTATGAAGCGGTGAACTCACATCGAGAGGAGCGGTTAACCCAAACAAAAGCGAACACAGTAGCCCCGGAGGTTCATTGTTTCTATGATCCCCTTCAAATTAATGAGCAAGCCTCTATTCCCTGCAGAGGACAGCCCTCGCATATATCAACCAATGAAATTCGTACCGTTCCTGCTTATTTGTATAATCATACGCAACACGACAGACCAAAGATATTTCATCAACTGTAAGTAAATGTCGCGAGAACAATAGGCATTCTGCGCGATGAGTTCTATCGAAATTTCAAATTTAAAGGGCCTTACAGTGGGCCGTACTTTAGAATACGGCCTGCAAAATCAGCCAATCATAGCAGGTGTACTATCTGAGAGATATACAGTTAATAAAACATAATATTTTAAACATCCCTTTATGATCACAATGGTATAATTTCTTGTGACCCTCTCTCTTTGCTGTCTATTTTTTTTTATGGCCTTTCCTTTCAAAGAGCAAAAAAACTGACCTTCCCCTGTTTTCCACCGCCCCTCCCACCTGATAAATTCTGACAAGTCCCTTAGCATTCAATTAATTATGTATATTTTAGGTTAAGCTTATTAAAATATTAGCGTTGATAAAAGGTATATTCTTGATCACGGTGTCATGATGATGACCAAACGTGGCGGTAAACCCGTCCTGAAAAGGGATTTGAACGTAAAAGGCGAAAAAAAAGGCTACCAAATTAAAATCAAGATATGAGAAGGTGGCGACTTAACGAGCCATTCAAATTTCGTATCATTCATTTATCTTTTTTTCTTTTTTTTTTTACGAAAGGATGGATGCTGTTGCAATAGAAGAAAGTTCGTCAAAAAGCACGAAAGCGCAAGTTGAGTTTAAATCTTTTACGGTCAGAAAGCGAAATCCAAAAAAATGTAACAGGTGCGGGAAAAGTGTAATCAATCTCAGCCGACATCAAAAGGAAGTCCATGGCATGACTAAAATTACAAGAAAACTTCATGATTACGTTTCTGGAAAGAAGAAGAAGCCAAAGGGCCGGGTAAAGTTTTGCCCGTTGTCTCCATGCAAGAGAAACAAAACTCCAATTTTCCAGTTACACAAGCACCTCCAGACGTCGATACACGGCCTGACTCCTGGGACCCCTAAGTACATCAAAACTTTAAACAAAGCGCCAAGAGCGTCCTTAGAGGCCTTAGATTCTTACCTTAAGACGCAGAAAGAAAGAAGAAGGGAGGCAAGAAAAAGACGAAAGAGGAGGGACGAAAATAGTCCTAGCGAAGAGGAGGTTGAAGACATAGTTAATGAGAGTTCAGAAGAAAGATGTCAGTGGGAATGTCGCGATGCTAGGAACGTACCATATGAAACAAGTAGCTCTTGCCTACGGATGCGGAAAGAAGGAAGGAAAGACAGAAACAGTAGAAAGCAGAAGAGGGGCGAAAATAGTCTTAGCGAGGAGGAAGTTGAAGACACATTTAATGAGAGTGTAGAAGAAAGATGTCCGTGGGAATGTCAAAATGCTGTGAACGTACCATACGAAGCAAGTAGCTCTTGCCTACAGATGCGGAAAGAAGGAAGGAAAGACAGAAACAGTAGAAAGCAGAAGAGGGGCGAAAATAGTCTTAGCGACGAGGAAGTTGAAGACACATTTAATGAGAGTGTAGAAGAAAGATGTCCGTGGGAATGTCAAAATGCTGAGAACGTACCATGTGAAGAAAGTGCCTCGTACCTAAAGATGCAGGAAGATAGAAGGAAAGACAAAAAAGGTAGAAAGAGACAAGAAGGAGATGACATGGCTCATATCACACAATGTCAAGATGGAGGGAAAAAAAGCGAAGCCCAAACTAGTGACGACAGCGACCAAGAGTACGAAGAACTTACCAAACGAGTCTGGAAGAAAATACAAGTTTTGAAAGGAGAGGATTTCCATAAATGTCACAGTAATAACGACTACCGGGAAACTGCGTGTGCTTTAATGGGAAGCGATGGGGGCAAAGAACACTCCCAAGAGTTACTAGCGAGCAAGTGTGCCACAACAGAAGATGATGTCATTCTCGTTTCGGACAGCGGCGACAATGAATCGGATGTCACTTACGTCCCCAGTAAGAGCTCTGCATCACTGACCACGGCCGATTCTTGTTCCTCACAAAGTTCGATTCCATCACAAGAGCCGCGAGATCTGCTTACCGGAGTAGTTGAAGCTATAGGAAAAGAAACCTGCGAGCGTGGCTCGTTCCTAGATAGAGATAAAGACTTTCCTTGGGCTGAAACTATTCGGACGTTTATAAATGAACGGGAGAAGGAAGGGTATCGTTTCCAAAGTGAAGATGAGGTCACTAGAATATTTGAGAGAGAGAGAGATGAAATTGGCGAGGACGAAATGATCATGAATATCTTGGAGTGCGACAAAAGCGATGATGACGATGCATTGGACAAAGAATGGCAACCAACTGACTGTGATGAGGTTCAAACTCATCAGGATGAAGGAAGTGACCAAACTAGTGATAAATTGCTAACAGAGTTTTACGAGTACCTAGTTGGCGTTGATGGAGGATATCGTAATGCACGAATTGCTCAACAGTACAAATCCCAAGTGCAGAGTATCATTCGCACATGTCATCTTCAATTAGCAGAATATATCCCAATAGATCACAAGCAACCAGGCTTCCCTGCCATATATTCACTACTGATTCCTGGCAAAGATGGAGTTACCGTTTTGAAGTCCTGGCTCAGCTACGCTGTTGCTAAATATCAGCCAGGAACTGTGCGCTCATACTTAATGAGCGTCCGTCTCTTTTATAAATTTCTTGCCATGGAAGATAACTATAAATCCATACCAAATGTGACCATGGACTTGCTCACGGTGCGTCGCGATCTGATGACTTCGTGGTCATCTGCGCAGAAGAAAAATGTAGTGAGGAGAAAGCTACAAAAGTATGATGAAGACTACAGGAAACTCCTCTCAAGCAAAAATTTACATCAGGTGTGCCATGGAAATCAGCTCATAAATGCAGTTAAACAACTTGCAACAACATCAGAGGAAACAGATCGTGGGGAAGACACGGACAAGATAATCAGTGACAAGACACATTGTGAAGTTCGGGACTGGCTAATGACGCGCCTTTTAATAGACAACAGTGGCAGAAGTGGTGTTATAGCAAAGATGACGACCCATGAATTCCAAGACGCCGTGTTTTATCCTGGTACAGACGAAGACCCGGCAAGGTACAGGGTTCATGTGAAAGAACACAAAACAGCGGGGGTGTATGGCTCAGCTGTTGTTTGGATCTACGACAACCTTTACCTTCTGATCGACATGTATCAAAGAACAGTAAGAAGCCAGTTTATTAAAGCAGATTCCAAAGTAGAGCAAGTGTTTGTATCCAGCAACGGCCTTGCACTGACTTCATCGCAAGTTTCCACATCTGTGCGCAGAACATTTGAACGGGAGGGTATTGAAGTGAAAGGGAGAATTTGCGCCACAACGATCAGGAAGTCCCTTGCCACAGGAATGCACGTACACATGCCCGATGAGAGAGATCACTTGGCGGCCCTAGCTCAACACAAAGTTCAGACACAGGCGACTTATTACCGAGTACATAATAAAGTCAACGAAACTGACTTGGGACGAAGAGCTGTTAAGAGACTAGTTGGTTTAAAAACAGCAAATTTCTCCTATCCAGAGAAAGATGATGATGGCGCTTTGTGGACGGACCAGGACACTGAGGATATGAAAGAACTTTTCCAACAAGAGATAAAGTCTGGGGCTATCAGAGAGCCCGAAGTCAGTGAAAAGTTACGCGGAACAAACCTGCAAGAGAGACATTCCCTGAAGGCGATCATCCTAAAACTGCGCAGAGTTAGAGAAGAGTTTACCAAAACCTTAAAGCTTCCCAGTGAGCAACTAAGCAGTAACGAGAAGGTACTGAAGTTTCTTAAAGAAGCTCAACCCGCTTTATTGACATCTGAATCGACATGTGCGTCATCAAGTGTGTCATCCCGATTTTGGAGAAAGTTTACGGATGAACAGGCCAGCCATCTAATGCATTTAACTCAAGATTTAGTCGATAACAACGTCGTGAAGAGAGAAAATGTTTGGCAGAGAGTGACGCAGGATCAAAGGGCATTGGATCTTGGTCTTATCACAGGAAAAGAAAGAGGAGAGGAAATTGAAAAAGCTAAACAACGCCTGACCGATAAAGTAAGGCAAGAGGCCAGGAAAATAAAGAGTAGGAAAAAATAAGTAACTTCCTTGTTTAAGCTGGAAAAAGCACATTTGAGAGCTTGCAAAGTATTATTTTTATGAAATCTTAAAAAAGAATTTCGTATTTGAGCAATTGGAACAGTTTTCAGTCTCTTATTCAAATTATTGCGAGTGGTGGATATGCAAGACCAAAACGGTCTTATACTTTCGAAAGTAAGAAAAATCTTCCCGATTGCAAAACGTGGAAATTTACATTGAAGATCATTAAATTTCCTTCATATGTGCTTTCTTTCCAGCAAGTCAACCGTATTCAATTAATCGAGAGTTCGTGTATTTGGTACATTGAAAATAATCACCGCGTTAGAATCAAAGATATCTTTTTTTTTAATTAAGCAACAGACCACAAGTTTCTATGGTTTATAGGCATGATAAACCACTTGGAATGTTGGAAGAACACTCGAAGAATTCGTATATCACTCACCTGCGGCTCGTGATTTACGAATTCTTCTCGTGTTCTACCAACATTCCGCATGGTTTATCATGCCTATTAACCATAGAAACTCGTGGTCTATTGCTTTTATATAATAATTCAGAAGACGCGCGATTTTTCCATGAGTTTACTGGCACGATAAAACATAGCTGATTGACTAATCAGAGTGCGCGCATTGATTTTGTTATTATATAATCTCTGATAAAGATGCCGTGTGCCGTAGTACTATCACTGTTTTAATCTAACAACTAATTTTGTATTCCAATTTTGCTTAAGCCGGCCGCACACTGGGAGAAAATAGCGCCGCGCTAATTCCACCGAGAATAATTCAAGCGTACGCAGCGCCAGTGCTGTTACCCGCACACCTAGCGCTGTTATTGTGTGGCTTACACGAAGTGTGAAAGCCAAACTCTGCCATCGTCTAAGATATTTATTTGTCACCGAGAACCTTAATTTCTCAAGCTCAATGCCGTTTGAATTCTAGGACAGAGGAGTCACAGATTGATTGTTCCCTGAAAAGAAAAACTAATACATTGATTCAGTGAGAATAAAGAAATTTTTCATGAAATCAGTCTCGATAAGAAAAAGTATTTTGTATTACTCCTGACCTACCCACTTAAACTGGATCATCATCACTAACTGCACTTTTAACCCGGAAGTGACATGAGAAGTGACGACAACAGGTTATCGTCACCAGTGCTAACTTCGTTTTCACTGTCTGCATACTAGGCAAAATTTTCTTCAGAAAAGTTCGCAGCGAAGAAAATACCAAACATCTTTGATATTGAGCGCTATTTCCGCATCAACAAAAGCGCATAAAAATTAACCCCGCACACCGGGCAAATTCTTCCCGGCAGAGTTAACGATGCGCTATTTTCGCTAAATGTGCGGGCGGCTTTAGAGTTAAATTTCTTACATGCTATGTTTAGCTAATCGCACGCGGTCAGAGTTTTCCAAATCTTCATCACTAAAGACCTAGTTAAATGTGAGGACCAATTGTGAAGTTCATTTTGTTTCAGAAAGCCGGCTGAGCTAGTCTCCGGCCACAAATCCCAATATATTTGAGCAGGCTATCACATTAATTATTGATAGGATGGGTCGGTACATTTCGCTGACCCCCAGTCCATGGACTACCCAAATGGAATACCCCAAAAATACTATTTCGAATGAGTACTGTTGATCCATGTGTAAGCAGCATCTCAAATAGTGCTTACTTAAGCCTCAAGACCCATTTTAAACGGCATTGTTCAACAGTATTTAAGTCTAAGCACCCATTTAAAAAAGGTTAGCTTTCGATTATTGTTGTGATGGCCGATTACTTCATTTAAGCTAACCTTTTTAAAATGGGTACTTAGACTTAAATACTGTTGAACAATGCTGTTTAAAATGGGCGTTGAGGCGTAAGTAAGCACTATTTCAGATGCTGCTTATTCCATTTCAAGGGCAGTCCATGGACTGGGGGTCAGCAAAATGTACCAACCCTGATAGGATACAGCGACATGTAAAATCACTGAAACATCAGGACTAAAAAACTTGGTTTCGCGGTCCATTCGAGCCACTACTTTCTCAGGCTTCTTTGCAAAGGTGTTCCGTTAAAGTGCATCTATAAACTCAAATAATTTTGGTCTGCAATATTAATCTCCCCATCAAGAGCAAAAATGTTTTACTATTCTCACCTCTGCCGAGCACTCGAAGTAGCAGTAATTTGAACCCACGACCGTATTGTGAGAGGCATGAGTCTATTCTCGAGCTTGCATCACAAACTGCTTTGCAATAGACCAAAGCCGCTAACTCAATGTTGTACTCAATTCAAACCCTTTTGCTCAATAAAATGTTTTGTTTTGTTCTCGGTATTTTAATGTCATTCAAATGTGAATGTTACATTATAATGCAAGTACAATACACAAGGAATCTTAACCCCGGGAGATTTGAATTGGGTAGAACATTGAGCTAGCCGATTTGGTCTATGCGAAATTGCTTTGAAAACAGGAATACAAAGCAGTTTGTGTCGAAGAATCGAGAATAAACCCATACCTCTCACATGACGGTCATGGGTCCAAATTACTGCTAAATCTGTCAAGTTAACGTGGCTTGCATGGCATAGAAAAAGTGAAATTCTACACGATGTAGTCAACAATGGTGACATATCTTTCCTTTGGATGGGGAAATTTAATTTGAGTTTAGGTGCACTTTAACTGTAATGATCGGCATCAGTTTAATAAAAAACTTGAATGTAAAAGCTGATAAAATATTGAGTCTAAACGTTTTCGATCAATTTGATCATCATCAGAGTGAAATAATCTGCATACGCTCAGTGTTCTTATAGATCAGGCAGTGCCAGTTATGTGATACCTGTTCCCATGGGGAACAAAGTGAGGTCCAGTGATTGCACTTGTTTGTTTAGCTCTGGACGGAAGCGTGGGATGTAAAAGGCTCAGTGGTTAAAACTTTAAACGTGAACTTGTGGTTAGTGCGTTTTCTAATGTGCTTGGCTGGCCCCGACTGCTTATTAACATGTTTCCCATATTACCTTATTACCTTCCCGATGGGAACAGGTATCACATAACTGGCACTGCCTGAACTATAAGAACACTGATCGTATGCAGATTATCTCACTCTGATGATGATCAAACTGATCGAAAACGTTTAGACTCATAATTTTAACAGCTTTTACCTTCAAGTTTTATATTTTACTTTTATTGGCGAAATGTACAATCATCAGTTTATTTCCATTGAATTACGACGAGGAACTATTAAGAAGATAAATAGGGAATAATGCCCTCCGTTTCAATTAATTAGCTTTAACTATTTTGCTTCTTAGTGAAAATAGTAAGATACGTAAATTTCCGCAAGGGAAAAGACGATAAAAAATTCAATGACTTCAATTAAACAGCCCCTATGAGGTTCATGTGAAGGGTCTCCTAAGCTGATTCACTTTTCACCAAAAAAACACTTGCCCTACAGAAATCGTCATGTTAGGTGATCAATCCCCGCAAGACATTAGGCTTGTTGGCTGCAGTCTACGTATGGGCCGGATTTGCTAACACCAGTCCTATAAATATTTCCCAACTGAGTGTAATAAGGCTCTAACAGGCCTTAGTATTACCCAACTAGTGGACTAATGCAAGTGCTGCATTTTGATTGGATACGCTACTAGATGACTATTACTAATAGTCCTCGAGTAGCGAAAAGCGTGACGCTTACTCTCGTTTTATTCCCAAATAAATATATTTTCAACTTGCATTTGCTAACTTTATTATTGCCTTTTCTGTCCGACTAGTTGGGTGATACTAAAACAATTAGACCCTTCGCCCTCAAGGGCCACGGGTCAATAGCCCATTCAGCTTCACATAATGGGCTATTGACCCGTAGCCCTTGCGGGCTACGAGTCTAATTGTTAAGTATTTCTACGTACTTGTGCATGTAGCAGCCAAAGGGGAAAAGTGAACGGAATGCAAAAAACGCCCTGTAGGGAAATATTTCATATCATAATCAACTTTTAATGCTTAATGTTGTTATAAAAATACTTAGTTTAAGGTGTTAATGAAAATGCATAGAATTTTCAACGATTAACTACCAATGGGCAATGGTAAAGTTAGGTTCTTGAAACTGAATTGAGTTTCTCGCATAGTTCGTATTTCTGAAGTTTGATGTTTTGGTAAATATTTAGAATGAAAAGGCTTAAACATTATTCCTTACAAGTAGGAGAGCATTACTAGATTGTGAGCAGTCTCTCTTTTGCTTTACAATCCGCGGGATCAAACGAGCGCAGTTTGCCTGCAGTAGAAGCCAAGAGTAGCGCGGGACTCGGATAGCGAGTGAAAACTGACAAACTTTCCAAACAAAAGAGACTGTTCGTAGTCTAGCGCATCACTTGCTGCTGATTTAGCATAAGCGTTATGGTTTTTCAGTACATAAGAAACAGTTTTGTGGAGAACAACGTTTGCGAAATGTGATCCGTTTACAAAATAAAGTTGTAGTTCTCTTTCATGAATACCTTGTGTTTTCTCCTGTGATTTTAAAATCTACATTTGACTAGGGCCGATATGCAGAATCTAAGCCAATTTTTCAGTAAGTTTGTTTAAACAAATGGTACACACTTTAAGGTATCACCATTGTGAATCGTCTCCATTTTTCGAAGTAACCACCAGTGTGTCTAGCAGTCAATGCTATCCATCTGTAGATAATTACCCATTCGTTTTATAACTTGTCGTAAACGCAATAGCAAAACAAAAGTCCAGTGCACCATTTAGCAATTGGTTCATGCCTTAGCGAAAGCCATGATGAGAACGAAAATGAATGCCTTAATTGATCGGCTTACAACATCGCAGGAAGATATAGAAGGCAATATGCCAATGACTTTTATTAGGCCATTAGCATTATCAACAAGATACGTCCAGAAATGCGCGTAATTAGGTGCAGGTGGATTTCAATAAGCATGACGAGGTGTCCCCCTGCTCTTTTTCTCAACTTTTACGTCACTCATCTCTCGGAATACAGAGAATTAACATCACAAAGTGTCCCTCAAATACTGCTTTTCAAGTAAGGATGAACTGCTGCATTTACCCTGACCTAAAAATAACGCTAACGTTTACCCTAACCTTGTCAGATATAGATAGGAAATGCGTAGACTTAAAGGGACACTTGGTGTTGGATGTCGAAATTGGGTGTGTAGCTAATTGTGTGCATTTCTTGACCTAAAGCCTGGCCAAACACTCGCAGCATTTCAACGCAACATCCTGCAACATTGCTGGGCACAACATGTTGCATACGTTTGGCCACCCTGTTGCGATATGTTGCAACATGTTGGATAATGTTGGACCAAATATGAAAACGGACAAATTTTTTGAGCAACATTTTGGATGTTGCAGATGTTGCACTCGCTTGGTTACGTTCACGCAACATTGTTGCACCAGGGCATGCGCGCTAGGTCCACTTGTTGCGCGCCAGGGGCCTGGGGCACATAAACCTCAACATGTTGCGTTGAAAATGTTGCGTGCGTTTGGCCAGCCCGTTCAACACGTCGCAACATGAAGCAACGTGGCAAGACGTTGCGTTGAAATGTTGCGAGCGCTTGGCCAGGCCTTACGTGTATCAACAAGCTTATGATGGCAAGGAGCGAAACCGTAGAGAAGATCCTTGATTGCAATTTTAATCGAAGGGGTGTGTGGGGTGTGGTGGGGAGGGATGAGTTTGGGCATAAGGTGACAACGAAATGTGTAAGTTGGAGTAAACACCAGCTTCTATCCCCACCATATAATTATTCTTGATGAATGACCAGTACGCGAATTTCTCCGAGATTTTTTCTCTCTTTAATTCATGTCCATTAAAAAGCAGTGGTTTCTTTATTTATAATACAGCCACAATCAGAATTCTCAAGAATAGACCTCGTGAATTGAAGTGCCTGGTTAGTACAAAAACCTAAAAAAATAGGCTTTCCAAACCATTATTAGTCACCAAATATCCTTGGGTCACTCGTAAAGAGACTAATGGGGTGATAATTCTCCGAATTTATTATCAGTCGTGTTATATGGCCTTTTTATAAAACGAAATGAAAGTAGGTATTTGCTGCAAAAGCGCGTATTTGCTCCTTCATTTTTGCGTTTTTGAATAAAACTTCAAAAATGAGCCATTCTAGCAGTTCTATATCCACGCTGATCATACTTTGAAGTGACGGAAATATTGTGGACTGTTTAATTTCTTCATATGAGGAGTTTATTACTCGTGAGGGATAACTTCTCTTCTTCACGAAAAAACAAAGTGCGTATTTGCTCCTGAAACAGGTATTTGCTACGAAATGGTTTTTTAAGGATAAAATTGTTCAAAATTCGTTTATTCCTCTTTAATTGCTTTCAGATAGTGCATTTTAACAAGCGCCAACCGCACCAAAAGAGAAAACAAAAATATGACCACCGGTTTGACTTTTAAAAAGAAAAAACCTTGTCCAGTCTTTTGAAAAAATCCTGAGCTCTCAAGTCGTACAGAAAACGTACCCTACAACAACCTTTTAAGCAGAAATGAAGACATCGTAAAAAGAAGAATATTACTGATCGCAGAGGGGTTTCATAGGAATGTCTATCGTTGTCATGACCTTTAAAAGCCGATTGTTTCCTGAATTTTACGTAATTATTGATGGATGTACCAAAAAAGGAGTATTTGCTACCCTTTTCGGATTTAAACGGAACTAAATTGCACGTCAAAGAATTAACTCCAATCTTTGAGGATTGGATGTCATCTGTGAAATACCAGCTTTTGTAAAAAGTATTAAAGATGTCATTTATATTACATTTGAATCTTTTGAAGCCATAGGGAAAACAAGTAGCATATACCTAATGATGAATCTAAAGAGAGAGAGAGAGAGAGAGAGAGAGAGAGAGAGAGAACTTGAAAAAAAAGCAGTAAGCGGGCAACAACGTTTGATGTTCTTATAAAGAAGAGTGTAGTAGCGGAACTAATTCAAAGTACTTTTCGAAATCTAACAACAACAACAACAACAACAACAACGACAACCATCCATTTATTTGCCAAATTGGAAAACGTTTTACAAAACAGAATAAATATATTAGATCAGACAAAAAGCCCATTCAGAATAGCATAAACTAAACCAGCTGAATCTAACACAAAAGACGTGAAAGAAGAGTTAAAACACACTGGACCGACTTATGTTATGCCTTAGCCTGGCAAGACTACTTAGTCAAGCTTTTGTATTATTCTCTCAAAACCAAATTC
This sequence comes from Montipora capricornis, assembly GCF_036669925.1. Taxonomy (NCBI): domain Eukaryota; kingdom Metazoa; phylum Cnidaria; class Anthozoa; order Scleractinia; family Acroporidae; genus Montipora; species Montipora capricornis. The sequence goes on from NC_090892.1 coordinate 37,146,520, forward strand.
ACCTGATCTAGAAATCAAAGTTTCAGAACAATCGTAAAGTTAAAGTTTATTTAAAGTTAAATATTTTCCACGTAATTTAAGTGACAATTACATGTACACGTTACAGCAATAACACAGGTTCACCCAGCTCAATTGAAGACCGTCTATGCGCGTGACCTAAAAGCACGATTACACAATCCGTTGCTGTGAAACACTTGGCGTGCGTGATTTTGTGCCGTTGGTATATCAAGCATGGTACGATGGCTTCAAGCGAAACGGATTGTAAGATTAGCGTCCTTCAATTTCCAGTTCGCGGAAATTATGGCTACTAAAAGGAAAGCGAATGTGTAGATCTATTATCGATCGAGTGTTAGCTGGAAACTGTAGGTGATCAGACCCATGGTGGTAGAGAGAAGACCCTTTTATTCGCAGCCGATCTGCTCGGCGGTGGCAAGAGTCTCCAACCTTGAAGTTATTTGTGTATAACTGAAACTTCAAGGAATCGTCTCAAAATAGGCCTAAAATTTATCCAGGATCAGGAGCCCATCCTGGAGCGTACAACTTCCGTACAGCATCTGTGAAACGGCGTTTTCACAAGTAGCTTTATTTTTAGACTAGCCCTTCCCACGAATTAGGTCAAAAAACAAAGTCAGTTACGGTTCGGTTACCCTATGACGTCAGCTTCATTTCTTGTAATTAGTCATCGGGCTCCTGTGGGAGTCTCATTAGCGGGAAATTCAATCTAAAAATAACCTTACTTGTGAAAACGCCGTTGCACAAGTATAGTTAAGTTGCACGCTCCAGGTGATGGGCTCCTGCCAGGATGGATAAAGACTGAAAAAGGATTTCAAGGAAGCAACTTTTATTCGAAAATCGTTCGTAATTTTACACGCAAAAAGCCAACGATTTCTCTCATACTAATCCTTATAATCGACCTACAATATTCTTCAATTGAGCTTGGTTAACCTGTGGGATTAAAGGCTTCGTTATGCCGTCAAATTTGATCAAAACTGCGAAACGGGCCCCTCTCGGAGTAATCCAAGAAAAGGACTATGGCAAATGAATCTCGAAAATGAATTCGATGAAGACCACGTCAAGACTAACTTTGTACTACAAAATCCTAGCAATTTAATAATTCAAGGAAATTATCAACCTCTTCATAAACAGTCATTGTATAAACTGTTATCCGTGAGCTTCTTTAATCCAGAATTATACATTGGGTACAAAAATGGAAGTACGCGCATACGTACGTAGCACTTGCAGCTGTAGAAACAAGTTACATAGGTGTCCAAGCTTAAGCAAAAGTATACAAATATCATAAACAGGTATTTGTAACTCTTACGCCAAAACCACCTCTACCCTATAGCCCGCTTATCCTTCTTCAGTAGTTCCTTCTTGATTTTTTAATCAGAGCCTACGGTAAGTTTTTTAGCTGTAATTTAAACTCGGCACTGCCTATGAAAAACAACCGTGGAAGTGAAATAAACAAATAGAAAGTGAACAGTTATCCAACTTATATTTTGTTGGTTCCTTTTAAGCCTTGGAAGTCAATGCAGCCTACTGTTTATTTTTTCTAGTTTTGTTTATTTATGTAGAGGGAGGATTCCTGTTCGATACCAATATTTTTTTGTATCCTATCGCGATGTTGTTCTGAAGGAGCAATGATGGCATAGAAGGTTAGTGCGCGGCCTTAGTGCAAGAGGTCCTGAGTTCGATTACCGGATCCAATCCCGTATCCTTGTTTCGACTTCTTTCCGTTCTGTGTAGCTTAAGTAGCTTTAAATACCCGTAAAACTTAGCAGTGATGGAGAGGAGGAAGTAAAATGAGCGCACCGTCGACTTCAGGTTTGTCAGTTGAATTACTGTTACGAGTTATCGACGTTAAATATGGTCGCTTTACTTTACTAAGTTATGGCTCAAGCTTCTAACATTAAGCACGTCCTTGGGTTGAGAGTGAACGAGAGCCTTTGGCCGCGGAGAACCGGCGTACAAAATGGTTTCCCGAAAAAAAATAATTATAGACGAAAGGGTACAAGTGAAAAAGCGAAAAAAGTACAGGCCCCAGTTGTTCAAACGATGGATAGCGCTATCCGCCGGATAAATCACTAACCAGTGGATAAGTCATAGCAAAACCAATTGCGCTATCCAATGGGATAGTGACTTATCCGGTGGATAGCGTTATCCACCTTTTGAACAACTGGGGCCAGGTGAATATGGAAATTCTGCTTGTTCAGAAATTTGACCCGAGGCTGAAGTAACGTTGTAACTCGGCTCCCTAAGCACTCGATCAACTTCAACGGGCATGGCTCCGTCGAGAATTTTTTACTGTGATTTTAGGGCAAAACAAAGCGAAATGCTTTCAAGGACTGTCTATCCTCTATGCTAAAATTAGGACCAAAAAAAAACGTGTAGGCTGCATAGGTACTGTAAGCTCCCTAACAACCCAGGAAGTGTAACAAGTAAAAGCACAACTTGTAGCGACGTAAATAGAGTAGTTTAATCGGGAGTTCTCTTGGACTAAGGTCACATTGATCTGGCTCTTTTGGAATTCTAAAAGCAGGGCGATCACACATGAGATCGGGTTTCAACGAATCTATTGTCTATTGTTACAGGAAGAACTAAAGGACTAATGACACTCTGAAATCTTATATAGCAAAACAACAACATGCTATGGTTATGAAGCAGCTCTAACATACGTTCATTGTTTTCAAGACAGGTTAAATAGCTCAAGGCACTATGTAATCCTCTTTTATGACTCTTTTGACCATCACACAAAACCACAGAAAATTAAAGGAACAATACAACGTCCCTTAGAAGTACGCACGCCATGACCAGAAGTTCATAACTCAGAAGTCTCGATCTGTGTTGGAAAGCGGCACACCAGTTTACGGTATTATCTATTTTTGGACCGGCTACTGCTAGATTTTTGCTGCGAAAAAACGTAGCTGCATTGCGTGCCGTTCACTCATTTAGCACCTGCAATCCTTTGTGCAGGTACTTGGACCAATCAGGAGCGTTGATGTTATTAGGGTCAATCTCATTGGCCATTATTTGGCGGGACTTGAATTTTAAATTCATATATAATCCCGTAACCTGATGGGCCAAGACCAATGGACCTCTTTAACTTATACGTTTCATTTTCCCGCTACGTGATGTTACTTCAGGGAACAGTTTCTTTCAATTGTCCTCTTATACAAGTGCATATGTTTACATAACTTATGAAAAAACAAAAGGAACATTTCCTTGGGAACATCACGTGGTCTGAAATGTGAAAACAAAACGAAGAAGCGAAGGAGGTCCATTCAGAGAGACTGGCACTTGCGGGTTATGGACTTCTGCCATGGTCCATTACATTTTTCCCCGCATCTTCAAGAAGTGCAAAACAGCGTCGCCAATGAACACAAACATTGAAATGAATCCAAATGCCTTTGAATGAAAAATAAAACATCGATTAAAGAAAACGAACGAAATCAACTGTTTTGAATTACCAACATGAGTTTTTTTTCTGGTGTCACTTACCGCAGCAGCGCGAATCTTGTCGTAATATGAATAGCCGCTGAACGCTGAACCGACAAAACTAGCCAGTAAAGCAGAGCTGATAAGAAGTAATATAGCGACTACCACTGCAAACACCAAAACCTGCAAGGCAGTTTTGAGTACCTTTATTTTTCAACTGGAAAAAAAATCGTGCGCAAATTATCAGGGAAGTCGGAGGCCACACGCATATTGAAAACGAAAAGGAACACCGACTCCTGAAATATCTCCGTCGGATTTAATTCACCTGTAAGGGGAAATTCATGACAGAAACTAAGGATGCGTTCGATTGACCGTATTCTGTTAGAAGTCCGTCGTTTTACAAAGAGTCACATTAAATTTGTCAAACATCCCGTAAAATGCTATTTTAATTAAAGATATATTTATTATCCATGTTCGAAGGGAGCCTCTTGCTCGGCTTCAAAACGCCAAACATACCGTTTTAAATCATCAATCTACGCATGGCCAATCGAACGCATCGTAAATGTAGTTATCTTGGAATGAATCAAAAGGAATTTGCATAAATTGGAAATCCTCGTCAAGGGTTTAATTATTTAATAATTCTCGAATACGAAAAAGAATGCACGGAAAACGTGGCACAGTTAAAGTCTGGGAGTTCAATTATATTTATTAGGCTCTTAATAGCTATCATTCTGGTTGGCGCGGGATCTAACAACTCGAACAAGGAACCCTCGGGCTACAACCAACAACACCTGGCGTCTATAACACGAGTTCGCATCCTGAAGGACTGGAAGTGATTCCGGTAATTGTTGGTGAAATGAAAGCGCTCTTAGTTCTTCCTCAATGTGACTAGCTATGTCACGGGGTCTGCTGTTTTCTGATCAAAACGGCAAAGAGTCATTTCCCTTTTCTGATGATAAGGAGAATGATAACTTCCTTTTGACTCAACAAAAGAAACCATCCCCTACCCCCCGCCGGCCTGTCATTGTGGTTATGCTCATGCTTTCCCTACTCGGAACGACGTAAAGTAAGCATTAATAATTAGTAGTTGCCAGGAACCCATAACCAGGGCAGTAGCTTATAGGTCTATGTAACGGCTTTTTCGCACATCAAGCTATTTTAAAACGAATTTATAAAAAGGTGTGGCTTTCGCGAGTGACTCCCTTACTGACCCCCTCTAAAATTAACAAGAAATAAAAAAAGCATCCATTTATCAAAAAAGAAAGGTTGTTATTTGACATAAAAGGTAAATGAAGGAGATGGACCCTATTCTGCCATCTTTGAAATTTAAAGGCGAGTATAATTTCCTCGTTACTTCAAGTCAGCCCCTGTGTATTTTCTTAAATCTTATATATTCATTTCTCGTCAATTTTAAAGGAGATCAGTAGGGGGTCAATGTTTTGTACTAGCCCTTCTTAACTATATCGTAAAGATGATTCAATCATACCAGTATATTCCAATCCAGGTTGAAGTTAATCTTTGAAATGATATTGAAGGCAAACAGGATAAATATTGCAATAACGAAAATCCATGACGTCACTGTGACAAACAGGAAGAAATCCATCTTCCCCAAGTTATAATGATAAATGCTATAAGCGTCAGAGGCAATAGCAAATGCCAACAGGAGCGTAAACTTGAATCGTGTAGGAAACAAAGAAAAATAAGAAGCAAATTAGCTTGAAACGGTTGTGATAGGAATGAACAACCTACCTCATATAGTCAACGGGGTGTGCACGCGCAGTAATTTTTTTTTTTCGTGGAGGCGAGGGGAGGAGAGGGGGCGAGGGTGGTAGAACTGCGAAAACAATGGTTAAAACCATACGTAATTAACGAGAAAATCTTCAAATCTGGTGGTTGAATTAAACTTGTTTCAATTCTTCTCTCGGAAAAATAACAGAGAGTTCCTAATGCATGCCATTACAGGACTTGCGGTGCCTTCGAATTTAATTTGGGGCAATGCCATTACATCAAGCAGAACCAACCAACCAATCAGCCCAAAGGAAAACTGAGCCCCTTCTCTATTCTTTCCTCCGCTGACCATAGTTGATCCACTACATATCATGGGTATGATTGCATTTGAAAAACTGCATAGTTGAATTTGCCGGTATAAATAAATTTTATTATTTTTTTTATTATTATAAAAATAGACTACGACTAGCAGTAGAACAGTTGGTCTTTCTTTTTCTTCTTCTTCTTCTTCTTCTATTTTTGTCTCTCTTTCTCGTTTTTGTACGGGGACATTGTATTCTGTACCAGTCACGAGAGAGATTGTAAAAAGTATGTGCCTCAATGTTGGCATCTTCAAATTAAGTACATACAAACTCAACCATCTTCAGTATTCCTGGAATTGATTTTATGTACGACATAGTCAGTCCTAAACCAGCACTGCCACTGCTTTGGTTTTGTGCTTTAGCAGATGAAGGGTCTGACTCTGCTTGATCAGCCATCCTGTAACTTGTTTACCTACGATAAAGAAACGACACTGATAATTCTTAGGCCGACTATAGAATTTATCATGTTGCCTTTTTTAATCACTTCAATATCCGCGAGACAATTCGCCTCCCAACTAGATGTCCCAAGTTCCATTCTTAGGCTCGACGTCATATGTGGCTTGAGTTTGATACTCAACACTGAGAGGTTTTCTCTACGCACTCCGGTTTTCCTCCCTCTCTCTCTCTTCTCAAAAACTGAAGTTTAGCGGGATTTGAGTTAGATTGGTTTGATTTCTCTGTACAGTGTCCCCAAATAGGGCCTCAGCGCCAGAAGACTTGACACTTAAAGTTCTTTGCTTACCATAAAAAGTTATCTCATGGTTTGGAATAGGAGGCAATACACTTAGAGTTAAGGCGGGGTTACATATGGGTGTCGTTTTCACACCGCTCAAAATCGATATAATCAGGAGCCCAAAACCCTATGGCTCCTGGTTTAATGGAAATATATATCTCGTTCGCTTTTTAAGCAGTGCCAAAATCCTATGTTAATTGACCTTTTTGCAGACACGGCGGCCATTTTGATTTCTATTGTTTCAAATAGCTATTATGGGATGCCCAGGGGCAAATACATATTAATTTGCCCCCTGAGCATCCCACAATGTCAAATCAAAATGGCCGCCTTATCTGCAAAAAGGTCTATTACACAAATCGATCTTTTGGGGTGTTTTGTAAAACGTTTGATGATTTTTGTGCATATTTGGAAGGAGATAGTTTTTCTCAAATTGAGAGGAATAAGAAATAGTTGAGATTTACTGTAGTTTAAAAATTAGAAATTGGTATTTGGACACCCAAACAGTCCCCTACCAACCTTGGTTTGCCCTGGGTTCTGGGGCAACTGTCTGCTGGTGTGCCAAAAATATTTTTTTTTCTTTTATCCCTTCCTTAATTAAACCACTTAAAATGTCATTCAAATTCATGTTTAGCCCTTAACAGTACTCTTCGTGTTGATGAATATCAAAATCGGGCGCGCATCTCATTACGTTCATTTCAAGATATTGGTAGATTTAACCGTAGTCGCGTAATAGGATTTGGATTGGACTAGCACGCACGATGTGTTATAATATAACAAAACACGCCTTGAAGCGTTTACGCGGGATGGGTGGATGTAAGCTTATTAAGATCTATTAAAAGGAAAAGGAAAGGAAAGGAACTTCATTTAAGTGTCTAGTTGTTCTGGCGCTGGAGCACTAATTGGGAACCCTGTAACTGTAATCAACGATTCACACAAATCAAGTCAAATGGTGGTTTTTGAGAAGAGGGGAAACCGGAGTACCCGGAGAAGAACCTATCAGTGCAGAGTAGAGAACCAGCAAACTCAACCCACATATGACACCGAGTATGGGAATCAAACCCAGGCCACATTGGTAGGAGGCAACTGCGTCATCCCTGCACACAAACTTAACAAACTTTTAATGTGTAGCGAAAATCAGTCTGTTTACACTGACAAACACGTTTGCGTGAGGAAGGCTTTTGCTTGCATTGAGTGGCAATGAGGGAAACCTGGAATTTAAAAAGAGGAGTGGAACAGTTGGCTCCAGGATACAAGGAATTTCTTACATGAAATAATTTGAGAAACTGATCCGAGCCCCAAAGGTCGCTGACGTTATGGAAGTCGCGCTGCTCGGAATCTACGGATATCCCATAACGCTGATATTGCAAAAATACATAGGTATTGGACTGCGGGAAAGGGCCGTTTTCAGTCGTCGGTGTTGTAAAAGAACATTCAAGTCTCACGAGAGCCATAGACTAACTTCGATATATTAAAACTCATGATTTCAAGGCTCTAGGGAATAAAAATTAGGATGTGTATAAGTTTATTCTCCTGAGTCTCGAAATCATGTTCAATATATCAGAAATGGTTAATGTCCTAATTAAGGAACATTTGCGAAAGCTCATAAAATTAATTAAAGTCACTGTAAATGATTCGCACTTCGCGCGTTAAGTTCTTTCGCTTACTGATTTAATGTATGCAACTATTCTTGCAATTTATTTATCACAGCAAGTTTGCGTGAGTTAAAAGGTGACAACTAATTAGAAATTCAGAAATATATAAATCGACACTGTACTGCAAACGCGAAAATCGCTTTTTTACTTACCTCCGATCAAGAACGTTAAAGACAGTCAACAGAAGAAATCAAACCATAAGATCGTGTAGATTAGAAGATACAAATTGTAAGTATATATTCACGAAATCAGTTCCATTCCTTTTTAGCCTATCTTCGGTATTCTAAAACATTAATCTACTTGTGTAATATTTTTCTTTCAGTCGACTAGTTCAACGACTTACAACTAGTACGGATAAAAGTCTAAAAATCTACAAGGTCTTGGCGTGATCCTGCCATAAAATAGTGCCTCGAACGTAGGTGCGATTCAGTAAATAAAAATTGTTTTGTTATATGGGCACAGTTTTCGATAATAATATACAACGTTTACTGGCATTGGCTACGTAGAGTAAGGGAGCCCATTCCTGTTGGAACACTGAAGTTAAGCCCTGTTGAGCGGGGGTTGTTCTTGGTGATACCTTTACTGAAGCTTTGGAAGTCGCGCTTCTCGGAATCTACGGATATCCCATAACTCTGATATTGCATAAAAACATATAGTGCGATACGTTAATTACTGAACAATTACTAGAAAGCGGTACAAAATCATTCTTCCCAAAATATACAACTACTTTCAAAAGCCTCGTCGATGACAAAGCAGCTGGACTCGAACGCACCTCTGAGTCACTAATCCTTTATTAGTATCACCCAACTAGTGGACTAATGCAAATCCTGCAATTTAATTGGCTACGCTACTAGAGGACTATTAGTAATAGTCCTCGAGTAGCGAAAAGCGTGACGCTTTCTTTCGTTTTATTCCCATATAAATATTTCTTCAACTTGCATTTGCTAACTTTATCATTGCCTTTTCTTTCCGACTAGTTGGGTGATACTAAAACAATTAGACCCTTCGCCCTCATGGGCTATTGACCCGTAGCCCTTGCGGGCTATGGGTCTAATTGTTAATTATTGCTAGTTTATATAGAGGATATTACACGGCCGCGCTGGGATACTAATTTTATCTTCGAGTGAGCGAAGCGAAACTCTAAAATAGTAAGATAGGGTCTTTCCAATGATTTAACTGATTAGAGTGTAATGTGAGTGCTTGTTTTCTACCCCATATGAACCATGTGAGCGTTAGCCCTACTAATGGAAATGGGCCAGTAGGGCTAACGCTCACATGGTTCACATGGGGTTAGAAAACAAGCACTTCACATTACAGTCTAATCAGTTAAGTCTGTTGAAATATAGTGCTTCACGGCCAACGTTTGCAAAAACGGAACCTTTCCTTGTACTTGTCTTTCCAATGATATTTACCCTTTGGTTGTAACCACTAAAAATGTGATACGCCGGGGTAATTTTGTCAGCACCTATTTGTTATCCTATTTCCAGTCCCAAAACAAGCCCATCGCGTATCAATGTGGAGCTTTTGGGCGTTCATTCACAATTTAGATGTGAAGTCACACCCGACAATGCACAAATTCCGTAGCTAGAGTATGATTTTTCTGATGGGGGACTGAAATAGTTTTATATGTAGGACATAGGTGATTTTCTGTTAGTTTCTCTGCATTTTGCATCGCTCACATGTACAAGCTTATTTCGCACCTTAATTGTTACAATGAGGATATGAGATATTACATTTTCCGTGCCAATTTGCCATTTTGTCCCCCTCTGCACTCACGTAACTTTATACAGATTCCTCATTCAACCTTATTTTGATTACTGCTTACCCCTGTGGGATACATGTGGTAAGCAACTGAAAGATAAATTACAAAAATCGTGCGGGAAGGGTTATTACAGGCTCTTCATACGATGTTAGGTCTACAGATGTGTTGAATAACTTGAAATGGAAACCCCTTGAAACCAGGCGCTTCCATACAAAGGCTACCCTTATGTATAAAATCCTCAATGATTTATCTGCCAACCCAACTGAGTAACTCTTTTGTAAAACTCAATGATACTAACATAACTGAATTACAATCTTAGGACTATCGAGACTGATCTAGCACTTCCAAGGCCATACACAAATGTTTTGAAGCGCAGCTTTAAGTATAGTGGTGCAATACTCTGGAACAATCTTTCCTATGAGGCAAAGATCGCACAATCGCTTTCGGATTTCAAACACAAACTTGCCTCCTCGCCTTCCATGCCTTCTACTGGATCGCACTGATTCCATGTAATGTACTTTTATTTTAAATATACACACATATGCTTTATTGTAAAGTGTTTACCTACGCCCCACCTGGAAACCAGCTTTTGTTGTGTGTGGCTAGCGTAGTGAATTAATAAAGTTGTCACAACATTCAAAGTGACAAGAAAGAATGTATCATGGCGTCGTCAAGTTAAACCTTGTAGGGAGACAACATCCAGCGCTGAAATCTCCGACTAGCCGTAAGTTTTCCCGGGTTTCTTTCCTATAATTACCACTATTAACAAAGGGTCTTGGTTTTTGTGGTACGAAACTAAGACCGGTGTCTTAGTTTTCGTACTGCGAAAACTAAGTCGGGGTCTTCGTACTACAAAAGCTAAGACCCCGGGTCTTAGGTCTTAGGTCCTAGTTTTCGAGGGTCTTAGTTTTCGTATGATATGTTTTCGTTTTAGTATGATATGTCTGATGGGGGACATGTAGGACACAAGTGATTTTCTTATTACTTAGCCTATTTCATGCAGTAAGGATGGCAAGTGCTGTTTATTGGTGGGGACGGGGGAGGAGTGGAGTGGTTTTCTGAGGTTTCTTCACAGCAAATCCCAGGAGCATTGGTCAGGAAACTTAACTATTAGAGTGTAATGTGAAGTGCTAGTTTTCTACCCATATGAACCATGTGGGCGTTAGCGCTGCTAATGGAATTGCACCCACACAAGGACAGAGAAAAACGCTGACCAGGGTGGAGTTTCTCTCTGTCCTTGTGTGGGCCCATTTCCATTAGTAGGGCTGTTTTGATACTGGAAATAGGATAACAAATATGTGCTGACAAATTTACCCCGTGGTATCATATTTTTAGTGGTTACAACCAAAGGGTAAACTTACTGAGTTTCTTATCAATGGAAAGACCCTATCTTACTATATTGAGTTTCCGTGCCAATACGTAAACATCGGCGACTGGCACTGTGTTTTCTGTCACACAACACTCAAAGAGACAAGAAAAAATGTATCATGGCGTCGTCAAGTTAAACATTGTAGGGAGACAACATCTAGCGCTCAAATCTCCGACTAGCGGCAAGTTTTGCCGGGTTTCTTTCCCGTAATTACCACTATTAACAAAGGGTCTTAGTTTACGTAGTACGAAAACCAAGACCCCGTCTTAGTTTTTGTACTACGAAAGCTAAGAAGCCGGAGTCTTAGGTTTTAGTTTTCGAGGGTCTTAGTTTTCGTAACACCCCTTCGATGTCGAATATGAAAATAAAAACTCAAATTTGAAATTTGGATGTCAAATTCCGAAGTTGAATGACCAGCAGTGATCTACAATGAGCTACAATGATCTACAATGACCTACAAATGAGTTACATCATAAGCTAAAATTAGCTTATGACTTGTAATGAGCTAAAATAAAAGATAATTTGCAGCTCTGAGGGCACTGCAGCATGTTTGCAGTACAAAGGTTAAAAATATTCCACTCTGCACTTTAAACCAATCAAAACCTCGTTGCTGTGCAATTTGAAAATTTTCATTGCACGCTCTGAACCAAGCAGAACATTATGGAAGAATAACTTATTTATAATCTTCTCTTCATTTTTTTTTTTTTTTTTTTGCTGCTCTAATTAAGAGTTTATCGTTGCCAAGCAAAGCCTTGATATTTGTTGATTTTCAATTAAGCTTTAAAACAAAGGAAAACCATCCAAGGGCCTTTTCGCAGTTTCGCGCGTAAATGCTGTCGTTATATGGGCTGTCGTGCAATGGGTTAAAAGTGTTGCGTGGCAACGCACAATGGATGTTTTCCGCTCACCACTCTTCACCCTGATCCTCTTTTGTCCTTCTCTTTGATCGTAAGTTATTTAAGTTGGCCATTGTAGCTCATTGTAGGTCATTGTAGATCACTGTAGGTCATTGTAGAACACAGTAGGTCATTGTAGCTCATTGCAGGTCATTGTAGAGCATTGTAAATCATTGTAGGTTGTTGTAGGTCATTCCTTGTTTTAGTAACTACGACTTTCAGTTGCTAAACCAATCAGAATACTCGTTAGAACTGACAAGTTCCTGGAACCAATCGAATTGCTAGGGTCAAAATCTGGCTGGGAATATGAAACGGCATCCCATTGGACCGGCCTTCTCAAAGAACTCAACGGCCTGAACCAGAGGTTCTTCCTCGCCTATTCCGTCGCTCTGAGAGGGAAAACCTCTGGCAGCCAGGGTAGATGAAAACATACCATCGACCGAAATGTCAACGCGGACTGACTACGTCATCCCGCGTAATAGATACTAACTACTTACACCCTCAAGCTCATAATTAATCCTATCGATACCTATAATACCACATGGCCAATCTATATAGTTCGTTCCAGGAGTGCAAGGGCCGTTCGTAGCTTCAAGTTGATTGACACGTCAACTGAATTGACCAATTATAGCGAACGACCAACTGCCTTTTCACACAACAAGCAGGGATAGCGCAGTAGTGAGAGCACTCGCCTCTCACCAATCTGACCCTGGTTCGATTCCCATACTCCGTTTTTGGTTGAGTTTGCTGGTTCTCTACTCCGATCCGAGAAGTTTTTCTCCGGTTACTCCGGTCTTCCCTCTCCTCAAAAACCAATACGATTTGATATGATTTGTGCACAACCCCACAAACTATTCAGCTTTACACATTATCGTGTGAAAAGAATGGTTTATTACTACTATTATCATTACACTTGAAATCCAAAAAAATTATCTTTGAGTTAAATGAATAATAGCATTTAAGCTGTTGGCACTACTTCACGGGCAATCTCCATGGGAACAAACAAGAGAGACCCTGGGATCGAGGTTGAAGCTGGGAGGCGGAAAATTACATAGCCTCGCACGCATACATTCTTGGGGCGTCGTCACGCGTTCCTCCCCCACTAACGTTCGTTGGGGAGGAACGAAGCCCTGAGAACTTCTGCGTGGGAGGCTAAACATTACAAAGTTCCGGGTCACGTTATGGGTACCAATGGCGCATGTCGTGCAACAACATATTTCTCTTCGGTCGTATCTCCTTCAGTGAGTGAGTTCACAAAGCTACCTGTCAGGTAGTAGAAAATACAACTGCTTATCACTTATTCTC
>NC_090892.1:37162261-37174761 GCF_036669925.1 Montipora capricornis
ACATTTCGGAGACCGTTTTAGCAAAAGTGTGTTGTCTGAAGTATGTGTATGGGGGATTTTCGATTGCTAACCATATTACGAATTGAAATCAAACCGAAATATGAACGCTGAATGTCTGGTTCTAAAATCCACTTTCATTCTGTACTGAAAAACGCCATTTCAATTCGCGAGATAGTGTAACTTATTACAGGGACAAAAAAAGACCATCAACAATAGCACCTAAAAGGAAGACGGGAGAGAAGGCAACCATAACCTCTGGATATACATGTTGATGAGGACGCTAGTTTTGTTGAGCCCCTTGATGCGCGCCTAACGCCGTAAAAACAATCTTATATACTCACGATCGTAGGTCGTGGCTTCCTGTCGTCTTCTTTGCAGTGCTTGTGGTTCCTGATTCGTGAAAAAACTCCAAAATAGAACTCGCTATCGTTAGCAGATGTTTCGAACAACTCAAATACTAAGACAATTAGTTGGTTTAAGCGATTCGGTCAACGCCCTCTTCAATATTATGACATCTGTACCCATTCAACCGAAGAAACAAAGCAGATTAACGCTCGCTCTCGTACAAAGTACTGACTTGGGATGATCAAATCGTAAAGGTTGAACGAAGGTGGGTCGAAAGTGCTTTCACCATTCGGATTAATTTAGCGACGCCTTCGTGCGAATCTTGGATTTTTATTCAAAAAGAAGATCATAACATTTGCATATGCGTAGTCACTGAGTGATTTGCATTAGCTGAAAAGAACTTCGTTTTCTTACATGTCACGTCTTGTAAAGGTGCAGGACCGACCGCTATAACTTTCCAAGGGTTTATGCCAGTGTCGTGAATTTTTTGTTGTCTTGTGCTAGCCGTATTGGTATTATTTATTAGCAGAAATCACTTTCCATAGCCTTTCATAACTGCCGCATAATGCGGAAAACCGTTTTCTTACTTGTCACGTCTTGTAAAGGTGCAGGAAAATTTGCAAGGCGTAAGATAACGGTGTTTCGCATTATGCCGCATTTACTAAAGGCTAGGGAAAGTGATTTCTACCAATAAATAACAGTTATACGGCTAACACAAGCCAACAAAATATTCAGGACACTGGCATAGATCGTTGGTGACGTACGTGACATGTAAGAAAACGGTGTTTCGCATCATGCCGCACTCATGAAAGGCTTGGAAAAGTGATTGCTATCATAAAATAATACTTATATGGCTAGCAAAAGCCAAAAGAATATTCAGGACACTGGCATAAATCCTTGGAAAGTTACAGCGCTCGGACCGTGTGTTTACAAAAACGAATTGTAAATTCCCTGCACGCGGTCACAAACTGTATACCCCAAACCGTCACGGCTAAGTGAGACCTAAATCCGAAATTTACACCCTAGACTTTCTCAAAGTCGTTTCTATTTACACCCCTAAGCGAGACGACTAGCACCCCTACTCCTTTTATATGAGAGTCCCCCCCCCCACTCCCCTGGGGCCCTGGCACACGTTTAAATGTTTTCCGCTACATTGATGCGTTGTTTCGCTACAATAATTGTTGAGCGAAACTTGTGTTGCCGTTTCAAGGTCATTATCAGTTCTAATGAACTCTCCATAATAAACAAATTTTAAAAAATAATCTTTGAATTCCTGCAAGATAAAAATATGTATAACTTAGAAATTGTGAACTTCATTTATTCGCTAACTTTGTTTCGTCACTATTCAAAGCACTCATAATGATATGCAAAGTTGGAATACTCTAAAATAAACGAGTTTTTTACACCTAACTCGACAAGTTCACGAGCGCTTAGGTCACTGTTATGATAAATACTAGTTTAGTGTAAAAATTCGTCATTCTATATGCAGCTCAATTTTTCAGCGCCCGAAAATCGCATTGCTCAGCCCGCTTTTTCCCCCATACATCATTTCAACTGAGCATGAATATGAATTTTTTTGAATGATAGAATACTGTTCATAATATATATAAGAACTGTTAGATGACAGCCGCCATGTGCGACACTATCGAGATGTTCAAGATAAATAGAAACACATCTCTGAAATAAAATATTTGTCTTTTCTTTGTTATTGTGAACCTTCGTACAATATGCATTCGTTTCTTTTTGCGTGACATACACAATAGTTTGAGGCTGGCATAAAGCCACTTGAATTTGTTTGTTTTAGCATCGAGCGAGGGTCTTCGTTTTGTAGTTTGAGGGGGGGTGGGGGGCCGCGAGTTTCTACAAAACGAAGGCCCCATCGACTTTATTGTTTCAGCGCGATATAAAGCGCTTTTAGCGAGCATGAATATGAATTTTTTTTGAATAATAGAATACTGTTCATAATATATATAAGAACTGTTAGATGACAGCCGCCATGTGCGACACTATCAAGATGTTCAAGATAAATAGAAACACATCTCTGAAATAAAATATTTGTCTTTTCTTTGTTATTGTGAACCTTCGTATAATATGCATTCGTTTCTTTTTGCGTGACATACACAATAGTTTGAGGCTGGCATAAAGCCACTTGAATTCGTTTGTTTTAGCATCGAGCGAGGGTCTTCGTTTTGTAGTTTGAGGGGGGGTGGGGGGCATTTCTACAAAACGAAGGCCCCATCGACTTTATTGTTTCAGCGTGATATATAAAGCGCTTTTAGCGAGGGATTTCGTTTTGTAGTTTGAGGGGGGCATTTCTACAAAGCGAAGCCCCTATCGATTTTATTGTTTTAGCACCGAACAATGCGTTTCAGTCCGTTTTGGGTCTTCGTTTTTGGGTCTTCGGTCTTCGTTTTGTAGACACCATCAAATGTTGTCTGGAATTCTTACACTGAGATTAAACTGATTTTGATGTCGTCAATAAAGGATATGTGTATGGCTAACATAGGCTATAAAAAATCACATCACCACGGTATTTCAGTAGGAAGAGAGTAGTATAGTAGTTGGGGGTACCAGATCATTTTTCCCAAAATGATCTGATACAAGCCCTCCTACTATCATACTTTACCAGACGTTGGGTCTAGATACTAGTATCCAGATTTTGGAATTAAATACTGGTGCTCAGATTTTGGAAAACTATATGGAATTCATTTTTGGAAATCTATATATTTTTTCACATCATGGCTACCACAGCATGGCTTTTGCGCACAGCGGCAACGCAAGCGGAGGAGAACAAGCATTGTGGGCATAGCGATCAATGATGTTCGAAACGCTGAGTAGGGGATGGCTGTGTCCAAAAATCAAGGCGCGATGGGAGGAGGAGCAAAGCGACGATGGAGCGCCACCCCGATAGTCATCAAAAATATGTCCCTTTGCTGTGGTTACGACGTGTGATAATCATTTGATGGAAATCTATATGTTTTTTATATTATGAGTGCGTTAAGCTTCATGATATATCATTCAAGCTATACTAGCCACCCTATTCACTTTTTAACTTTATGGTTCCATTGCGTGACTTTCCCAGAAACAGGGTATAATACCCAGAAACGACTCTAAGGGGTTGCCGCTAACAGGTCTGAACATGTTTTGGTAAACAGGAAATGAGTCATCATTAATAGCTATTGTTTGGGAATCATGAGACAGTCATACGAGTTTTTAAACCAATCAGAAGCCTCACATTTTTACTTCATGGTCTCATTACGTGATTTTCTCGCAAAAACAGGAAGTCTATGATGTCATTGTTAGGGGGTTCATCAGATGTTACTGTGTCTCAAAGTCATTAAGGGGCGCCGTACTAGTCAATATTGTTTACTTATTTCTATGGTCTCTTAGACTTTTTATGTGGTCTCTTTGAAATTTTATGCGGTCAACCTGACTTTTTATATGGTCAACCTTTGACTTTGCACCAGCCCTTATACATATTGACCACAGTACTAAAAAACATTTATTTAAGAAATAATTTGAGGAGTGAACTTTCTCCTTAACGTCTGTTTTCCTTATAAATTTAGGACAAACACAAACTTTGAGAATCAAATTAATGACGTTGACTCTGTTTCAAATTACTGTTTTTGCAGTTGTGTGCTTAGTTACCTGGCCTGTGAATGAAAGCGAGGTTAGAGTTGAGTTTGTTTTGATAGAAACCTCACTGCTTTTCTTGTGTTAATTTCAACTAATTAGCATGATGACAACATCGTTAACATAAGAAAAGGAGGGAATAACTCAATGCATGCCAAGATGGCTGCCACGCTCTTTAGAGCTCTTGCAATATTATGTCTTTTTGCTAATGTGTTCGTGTCTGTTGAGGGTGGAACCTTTCTAAATGGTTACCTAAGACAAGATTGTCTTCATGGGGTGACGAATTTTGCATTCCGTATGCATTATTCCCGGCATTTGCGGGTAAAGTGGGCTGTCGTTAGATGGGATAGTCGTGGGTTGCTCCTTCTGGCAGGACCGGAGAAATTTGTTGTCCTCGATATCACTATATCAATGGACATTCATCCCAATCGTGGATGGGAGGATCGTGACAGAGATGCGGTCAATTCAACCATACATTGCAAAATTGGTGTCCACCGATGAGAGAATACACCTATGCTGAACCGTTGTGATATTCTTAAGTTGCGTAAATCTGCTGGTAAACCTTTGGCTTCAGTACTTGGAGATCTAAAAGAGCTCGGAATACTCAAGTACAGAGGACCAGGGAAACGGAGGGACGGTAGAGGAAGCGACAAATTTGGCTCAAAGATATGTAGGTCGGAAAGAAAACAACCGATAGAGATAGTAAGGAGTCGTCGCCCCGCTAGATCCCCTCGAGAGTTACGGCGAACAAGATATCTCACTTCGATTCCTCGAGATAAACCGTGCCTACGTGATAACAAGTCCGAGTTTGCGGTGCCGAAATGTATGTTTATTAATATCTGCAGTCTCTCCAAAACAAAGAACAAGGTACGGGCGTCAGTTGCGCTGGAGGCAGATTTGAAAAACCATGATATTGATGTGTGCGTTGTTACTGAGACCCATTTAAAGCTACACCAGCCCGATGCTGTGGTGAATATTGCAGATTTTAATATATATAGGAGGGATAGGAACTGGTCAGGACTTGATATGAGGAACAAGGGCGGCGTGGCTGTTTACGTCAAGAAAAACTTATCTGTTGTGGATGTTTATCTCTCAAGGCTTTATGAAGTAATTTGCATAATTATTTCTCTGTCTTCCTACGGGGCATAGATTTCTTGTGTGCGGAATTTATCACCCGCCCAAACACAGTTATGCAGAGAACGATCTCATGAATTATCTTATTGATTACACGGATAATGTACTTGACGCCCACCCACAAACCGTCATTGTTCTTTGCGGAGATCTCAATCAGATGGACATGGATCAATTACAACAATTGTCTGGCTGGAATGTACTGGTTGATTTCCCAACGCGTGGCGATTCACACTTAGATAACTGTTTAACGAACCGGCCCGATTTGTTTGCAAGGTGCTACCCTTTTCATATGTCAACAAAATCGGATCATCGAGGTGTGATTTTGCCTGCAGGATCTAAACTTCGCCCCGTGCGGCGAGAGGTACTTGAAACCAAGAATGTAAACGAGGCAGTGAACAAACTGGAGACAACTATACGGGGTCACTTGGATAGGTGTATGCCAGTAAGGGTGTTCACTATGTCATCACGTGACCCTGCCTTGATGACCCCTCTTGTTAAAGCCATGTTGCGGTCGAAATCGAGGGTGTCCGATGAAGCTCGGTTGAAAGAGTTGGATAAGAGGATTTCGGAAGTGATCAGTGAGAACAGAAAGCAGTATTATGTGGGTGTGATTGGCTCGAAGCAATGGTGGAAAGGTGTTGACCTGGTATCGCAGCGAAGAAACGCAGCCCGTATTACCTTAGATCGTGAATCACTTGACCAGTTAAACGAGTACTTCGGCAATCTACGCAGCGACACTAACTACATTCGACCAGTTGATATTCACATTGATCCAGATGTCAAGGCTCCAACAATCCCTCTGGGAATCGTTTGGAACACTCTGTCTCATCTGAAGAAAACGGCAAGCGGCCCGGACGAAATTCCTTTTTGGCTTTTAAAAGAACACGCGGAACTACTAACCCCGGTTATCTCTTATGTGTGGAATCTTTCCATGTCAACTCATTCCTGGCCTGAATCTTGGAAAAGAGCGAACATCAGTCCATTAGCTAAGGTTGATGTACCTAAGGAGAACGGTGATTTCCGTGGAATCAGTGTAACACCAGTGATCGCCGCTAGAGCTCGTGAAAGGGTTGTATACAACACACATGTTAGACGCGTCATGGAGGATCACCTGAGCAGTAGTCAATTCGCGTACAGAGAGGGTGGGAACTGCACATCTGCGCTCTTAACTATTCAGCACCAGATTTGCAAATACCTAGATGACAATAACTGTAAAGCTGTGCGACTCTTTACCATGGACTTTTCCAAAGCATTTGACTCGGTGAAACACAAGCTTTTGTCCACCAAGCTTAAACAATTACATGTATCGCCATATCTAGTTAATTGGTATCACAGCTTTTTATCCGCTAGACAGCAACGCATTTTGTCTGGTCACTATCACTGTAGGTGGAAAACCGTCAATAAGGGTACCACACAAGGTAGCGTTAGTGGCCCCCACCTCTTTAATATATTTCTTAACGATCTTGAAATTACATACAAAAATTTGGTTTTATCAACGGAGTTGATAATGTAAATTGGCCACCGTACAGAGATTCTAAAAGCTGACGTTTCGAGCGTTAGCCCTTCGTCAGATCGTTAGCCCTTCGTCGATTCGCTCTGACGAAGGGCTAACGCTCGAAACGTCAGCTTTTAGAATCTCTGTACGGTGGCCAATTTACATTATCAACTCCGTTGATAAAATCAAATTTTTGTATACTACTTCCCCACCGACGCTGCACCACAGTTTCTTTACAAAGTACCCCTTCATTCATTTGAAATTACATATGATGGCTTCCCTGCGTTATTCAAATATGCTGATGATTCGACAATTGTTGCACCGGTACTAGGCAATACTGACACCTCTGTAGCCTTAGTAAACGAGTTTTTAAATTGGTCGCGAGATAGCTGTATGTCGTGTAATCCTAGTAAATGCAAAGAGCTCGTAATTAGAAAGAAATCGAACAAGGACACTTACAATCTAGTCAATTGCATCCCACAACATAGTGAATTGTGCTTACGTGGAGTCACACTTCAGAGTGATTGTAAGTTTAGTTCTCATGTTAAGGTCAAACTAGCTAAGGCTAACAAGGGCCTCCATATATTAAGAACTTTGAGAAAGGAACAATATGACCAGAATGAAATACACCTCCTTTTTAAGACAATTGTGTTGTCTAATTTAACTTATTGCCTTTCAGTGTATGGTGCGCATGAACGTGATGTAAACACAGTACAGAACTTTTTAAGCAGATGTTACAAGCGGCGTTACATTTTAGTTCCATTGAATGTCAAGGATATCATGTATACGCAGGACAAGAAATTATTTAGTAAAGCTAGGGCTCTAACCTATCATCCGTTAAATGAAATTCTGCCGAAGCCTAAACCCCAGCTATATAGTTTACGTCGCATGGTTTGCCTCCGCCCAAAGATTAACACCGAACGTTTCAAGAACACATTTGTAAATAGACTCATTTTTGAACACAACCTGTTCTAATTACATAATTCACTTTTAGCTACAGCATATTATTGTAAATTCATTACACAGTTCTCGTTTATGTAACATAGGATATGTATTTTTTATCTTATGGTTTATTAAAGACATCATCATCATCATTCTGTATCATAACAAGGTCAATTCCGGCCTCATTTTCATTTAAAGGCCAGGTAATTACGCGAATATCTGTAAAAAGGTCTGCATATTTACCACAAGGGATACATGACATGAACTTCTGATATTACCCATACTAACCTTGAGAAAATCAAACAGAATATCTTTCCTTGGATGTTGGCTTTCATTGTTTCTTTTGAGGTCAAGAGGTGTCCACCTTCTGTCAAAAGGAAACTCGTGAATGAAGAGGCCTCTCTCCTCTAATATGACTTTGTTTGCGTGACTTGGTACTTGGTTCGTACTTGGATTAGGTATTATCACTAAGTCTCTGTGCTCGATGGACTTCAGAAGTCGCCCAAATTTTAATGACTGCGATCGAGATGATGTCTCGTGGTTCGAGGCACTGGAACTACGTTTTCGGCTAATTGTTCTCCCCCCACGTGCGTTAAATGTTGGAAATCTTCTTCCAAGCTCGGCTGCAATCGCAGAACTTCCGCTTGTTGACGGTTTACAACTGCTCGAAACACTACCAGTAACAGTTGACGATGCTAAATTTCGGATGTCTCTGCATCGGAGGTTGCCAATTGCTTCAAGCGCCTGAGTCGCTATAGCACAGGCGGACGTGATCTAGTCCACGCTCTCGTTACTGCCAGCCATATTTGTTGCGAGCCTCGCGCGCAGTGTATTAGTTGACCAAATATAAAGTCAACAGTTGACCATATAAAAAGTTAGGTTTACCAAATAAAAAGTTAACAGTTGACCATATAAAAAATCAGGTTGACCATATAAAAAGTTAGGTTGACCGCATAAAAAGTCAAAGGTTGACCATATAAAAAGTCATCTTGACCATATAAAAAGTCAGGTTGACTGCATAACATTTCAAAGAGACTACTTTAAAATGGCCATTTCGTAATGCTAAATTCATATTTAACGTTTGTATATGTGTATTCTGATCTGATACGAAGAAATCGTCGAATGCAAATCGAAACCCATAATAAATTTGACTGTTTAGTTTTTTATAACTTGATTTGAAAGAATTATGTATAATTTGAATTTGTTTGATTATTGAGCCACTAGGAAGTAAAACTCTTTTACCTCCATTTATGACGAAAGTTTTGTCTGATAAATTGGTGATAAGATAACCGTGTAAATAATGTGATGTTTTTAAAATATCAAAGCCATTTGCATCAATTGGTATATAAATTTTCATTGTTTCATTAACTATCTCATAGGACTTGTTATAATCATATATTGTCATATCAAGATCATTTTGAAGAGCATTTTTTATACCATAGCAAAGGAAATGTAAAGGCAAACTTATAGGACTGTTGTTATCATATCTCGCTGTCAGAGTTGCATACAATCTTCTTTGAATTTGGTTTGAAGTACCGTCAGGTTGCATTTGTAGAATACATCGAATATAATGATATTCGTTCGACACTTTTTTTGTTGATTGTTTTAATATTATCATGTTTAAAGATTCAAATTTAACTGTCAATGAAATAAATTCATTAGAATACACTGGAAAACCTTGTTTTTTAAAGTAAAATTCAACAGCAAGAGTATAATCTGAAGAAAAATGTTCTTTTACTAATTTATAAAGGTTCATATCAAATGTTGCTTTATATTCAGAATTTTGATTTGACTTTTGTAATAAAAAAGCAATACTGACTTTTTTAAATGAGACATGTCTTCAAAATTATTTACGAGATTAACACCGTTTATCCCAAAATCAACACTAAATTCGCAGCTTAATTTCATAACATATTCAAACACATTTTCACGATTATTATGTGGTGTTATGTGACTTTCCTTTAATTGTTTTAAATTTATTGAATCAGTCTCTTGTGTTCCTTTTTGTAAATTAGTGATTTTAAAATTATTAAGATTTAAATGTCCTGTTAAAGGTGTTTTACTATTTTTTTTAAATATAAATTTGCACTAACATTTGTTACAGTTGATACGCTAGTACTTAATTGTTCGAAATTGACTCCATCAGAATTATGAGTGGCTTTTTTTGCATTAATTATTTTATTGTTGTTGAGCTTTAAATTATTAGTCATTACCACGCTTCCGTTTTTTTTAAATAAGGTGTTAAATCAACGGAGCCACCTGCTTGAGATACTTTTTGATCAACATAGGATTTATTTACAAGCTCATTTAAATCATTTGGATTTCTATAACTAATAATTTTATTTCCACCCATATTAATGTCTTCGTTTTTATCCAATTTTTTTGTAAGTTCATCTTTTACATATTTACGATCAACAGCAGATGTATCGTTCCTCACGTTTTCAAATCCGTAAATGCTATTATTATTGCATTGAATATCACCTTTCATAGTGAAATGCAAATAGTTACTCGGCTCATTGTTTAATTGAGTAAAATTGACAGCATCATTGCCACTAGTAGCTGTTTTGAGATTTACTATTTTATTGCTTTCCATTTCAAAATTGGGTGTTAAACCGCCTTTTAAAATATAATTTCTGCTCTGTTTTATCAGCTTTTAACGTCAGTGAGTTATCAATGTAAAATTTTGTAGCGGCATCTGCGTAATGAAGTGGCTCTTGTAACCCAGTTATTTTTTGTTACCCATATCCATTGGATTCTTAGCTTCTATTTTACCATCATCTACATTAAGATCAAAATAAAAGCTTCTAGTTGAAGATGAGTTAAAGCATCTGTTGTATTATGTCTACCAGGTCCAACATTTTGAATCCTTCTATTATTCATATCTAGCAATCCAGTCATTTGATCGCTCCCATCTTTTTTTAAATAATCTTTTAAGTCTATGGGAGAGCTACTTGAACTACCTCCATTTGCTTTTACATGGTCTTAAATCTGGTTTTTGTCAAAACATCGCTATCAGCTGTTCCTGGTTTGATATTTGTGAGTCCTTTTTTTGTATATCGTAATTACCATTTAAAACCAAGTCCCTGGAATTCCTTCAATTATTTTTGTACTTGGCGTTTCTAATAAACGGTTTGAATAACTCATTTATATAATTGGTGTATATTATATTGATTCATTGAAGTTTTTAAAAGTTAATTATCTTGGTTTATCAATATATAAAAAAGAAAATGGCTCTTTTGCTGCTTTTTCATAAATATTTTTATTTATACCTAGCTCTCTAGCAATTCTATTTTTTTCATTTTGACTTGGAAATTCGAAAAGACAATAATGTGAAGAATCTTAGTCTTAGGCATTTATCACAGTTAAAAAAAGATTGACAAATACATGAACAATTTTTATTTCTGCTATTAGTCCAATAGTTTCTGATTTCAGAATCATTTTTTTACCAGTATTTAAAAAATCATCAAATACTATTATTTTTTGATTGTTATCAGGTAATTCTGATAATTGTATGTTTCAATGATATTATAACCAATATCATTCATTACTAATAGGTTCAATTATTTTTATTAAATCTTGGTATTTTTGTTGTTGTAAATTTTTACTATGTAAATAAACTTTATCGTAATATAATAATTTATAAGTTAAATGCGTTAATAGGTTGCTTTTTCCAGAATATGATTAGCCGCAAATCAGCATCCAAAAGCATCGGTCAGGCATGAAAGGGTATAACTGTCTGTAATTCGAGACTACATTGTCTTCAGCATCATGATTTGGTATTCTCATTTATATTATATGGCTATATTATTTTAGTACAACATGGTGTTCAACATAGTGTTCAACACTGTGTTAAACGATCTTTTTTATATATGATATGTCAATTTTATGTAACGTAATTATATAACAAATGAGTTAAATAAAGTGGAAAGAACTTGCAAAAAGTAAATCTGAATTAGGCGATAAAATTAATACGGTAAGAAATGCTATTATACAGCATGAATTTGGGTCAAAAAACAAGCCAAGCATCTTATTCCAAAGTGTTTAAACCAATAACAACGAAACTTGATGATGTAATCACCAGTAATTTGAGAATGGCTGTAGCAAAACGACGACCATTGAAAAAAGGTGAAGTGCCAAATTATGGCATTGATATTGAAGATGAAGTTCCAGATCTGAATCTTGGTGATTTATTTGATCAACCAGTCTTACCACAGCAAGAAAAACAACTGGTGCCAAAAATCTCATCGGTTTTGATAAAAAAATATTAAACAGTGGAACACATATTGGAGGTAAAGTACCAAATTTAAGTCAAGATACCAACGTATTAAATATTCATTGTGATTTGATTAACGATAGTTTAGTTGACGGACAAGATACTGATATTATTTACAGTTTTAGTACAAGTATGTTTCACCCCTAATATTCATTTACATTAGAACCAAGAAGAATAACATCTAATCCTATCAATAAAACTAAGCAGCTTACATTTAGGTATAGATTGTCAGCAAATGCAGGTCAAAATTTCAGTGTTCATGCTGTTATTTTATATGAAGAAGAAATTGCTATTGATAGAATTGGAAATGAACTTGTGATATTTTAAATAATGTTTTTATATTTAATTAATTATATGTTATGTAACCAAAAATTATATAACATATAATATATACAAGAAATGACTCAACTTTTTTAGATTAATGTTAATATACCAGAAACCCAGAAAAAGAATCTAAGTGAAGCTTATCATAAAAGGGAAACAATTGTTCTAAGGCTTACAAAAGACTCTCTATCTGGAAAAGACACTTTGTACGTCCCAGCAACTGCTGTGAAAAGGTTGGAAAA
This sequence comes from Montipora capricornis, assembly GCF_036669925.1. Lineage (NCBI taxonomy): Eukaryota > Metazoa > Cnidaria > Anthozoa > Scleractinia > Acroporidae > Montipora > Montipora capricornis. Next base: position 37,174,650 of record NC_090892.1, read on the forward strand.
AAATCGGCGATTGGGAAAGGGAATGGATATAAAACTATCAAAAACAAACATTAGAAAACAAGTCGGAGGTAGTTTGTTGTCTTCAATTTTTTCATTTGGAAAAACATTACTT
>NC_090892.1:37179761-37192261 GCF_036669925.1 Montipora capricornis
AAATTACACAATAAATATCTAAAAAAAGACTAATTGAAAAGGATACTTAACTATCTAGAAGTACGAACAAGTTAAGAAGTGCATAGATTGCAGCAGCACTGAGCATCGGTTGTTAGATTTTCTTTACGAAGTAAATTTTTGAAGATGCCAATACAAGAAGCTCTTCTTATTCAGTCACGTAGATTGTTCCACAAGCGTGATGAGATAAAACAAAAGGATCTATGCATGAACTTAGAGTTGCCGCTAGGTTGATTGAGTTTATAATATTCCCTAAGGTTGAATCGAAACAAGGTGGTAATTTTTCAACCAATCACGTTCATGTAGGCGGGACTAGTGAGCCATTTTTACATTTGATCAGAAGTTTTAGACAAACGCGCAATTTCCGGGTGGCCACTCCAAACCAATTTTCCCCGAAATGTTAGCACACAGAACAGCGATTGCGTCAGAGGAGGAATAAACCAATGGACTGGACGTGATTTTTCGATTATCCCGAAATTTTGCAACTTGAGGACCACTTTGCGAGGTATGCCCAAACAGTGTCACAGTTTTGCATGTTATGATATTATTGAGTTCGACTGAGGAGAACACATTCTTATCGTGTCAGTCTCACGGGATGTCCCTTAGGTACTGATCGTGATGCCATACGATTTCAGCGTTTGCGCGCCATCTTGTTCTGGTACAAATCACTCGATCTCATGTAGTAGTGTTACGGGTCAAGTCCAGGCGTCGGTGGTTCAAAAGATGGATGACGCTATCCACCAGATAAATCACTGTCAGCTACTGTCCGGTGGATAAACACTAGCAAAACCAATTGAGTTATCCAGTGGATAGTGAATTATCTCATCGGAGAGCATATAAAAACACAGCTTTAGATGAGCCCTAATGAAGACATCAGGCAGGAGTGTCAAAAGTTTGGATGTTTAAAAGTACTTTTTTCAAGATACATTCTCTTAAGTGTCTATCACGTCAAAAACACCTTTCCGCTCAACAATTCTCTCAATCTCGTTCCCAGAGCCTCCGTTACCCTTGTCCAGCAGAACGTGCGTGGGAGGCACTCTGAAACCGTTTTTCAACAGCCAATCAAATATGGCCCTTTTTGGATTCCACCAGTCTCTCTTTCCCGACCGCTGGTCAAGGGAACGATGACTCTGGGAACGAGATTGCAATTCTCTGCACATGTCTAACACTAATTCTTTGGTTCGCAGCTTAAAGGGGCTAGGTCACGCAATTTAAGGCAATTTCAGCACTGATCGAGTGGTCATAGAATTAACTAAAATATCAAAATAACTGTTCAAAACTATAGAAGATCTCTAACAAAACTGAGGGAAGCTAAGAAGTGACATGGATGGACAAAACTGGAGAGGATTGAAATGGATTGAATTTGGGTAAATTTGAACTGAAACTTCGGCCCACCGTTTTTCAAAATTTCATCAGTCTATATTAAAATGTCATTTACAAAGCTGGATATCATTCTCAGTTGTTATGTAGCCGTGATTTTGAAAATGAAAAGACTCTTGCTCTGCCAATTTGACGTTTAGAACTCATAATTAACAAAATTAAACAAATTTACCTAAAATAGCGTGACCTAGCCCCTTTAACTCTCTCCTTCAAAGTCGCTGTCCTAGAGGCTTCTAAAAAGTGAAAAAACTGGTTGTAGTTTGAAGCGCAAGGAAGAGAGATGGGTTTAATACAGGGTTCACGTCATACAATGCTTTGCATTGTGATAGTTCTTTGAAAACAGCAATGCAAAGTACGTGTAATTTGTGACGTCAACCGGGTATCGAACCCATTCCCCTTCATTGTTCGGTTATGGATCAAACTATGACCACTTTTTCCGTCTTTCAACGTGAATAAGCAGCGAATTTGCGGTAAAAAGGTGCGAAAAGCAACATAATATATATGGGACGATTTTGGAGAATAAATAAAGTGGAAACGTATAGGCAATTTAAACTTTAAATCAGAATGGCTATGTTGGAACCTGTCCAAAAGCCACTTTGAAACCAGGCTCAATAAATGTAGCAATAACGTGTGAGAACTCTGGTGGACAAGTTATCAAGGCAAATAAAACGGACACGCACAGGCTAATAGATATTTACAAAATGCAAGGAGGTTAACAAGCCCCAACTGCGCGCAAACCTTGGCAGTGGGCCATTAGTTCTCAAAATTGATGGGAGAAGTTGGAGCCACTTGTACGTGACTGCCCATCAACTCGTACATCTGTTCCTGAGTCAACAATGTTAGGAGTTGTTGCACCTCTGTGCACGTGCTGCTTTGGACGTTTAACTTATACGAAGCATCGTTTTCAAACTTTTCCTTTCACATCTGAAAAAAGACATGGCGTCTACTTGAAATCGCCGTGACGTTTACGAGGTCGCGAATAAAACGTATTATACAATTCTTCGAGGCTCCACATGGACGCCACAGTTGCTTGGCTATTCTTTGGTTTAGTAGCAACGTTCCTTGGTTGTTTCTCATGAATTTCAACAAGTAAGACCTCCAGGCTGTACAAAACAAGGCGATTTGATCCCTTGGTACATGCCAAACAGAACCGGCACAACTTGAAAAAACGGATGTCATCATTGTTCTGTTGTTTACCGCCGCGCACTTCTTCTCATTACTTTGCGGTAGAGATACAAACTATAAGTTATGTCTATGATTAGAAACAGCACAACGGCAAAAGCCAGAACCTGAGAAAAAAGAGCAAATCAAACTCAAGTATTTTGAAAATGGATTCTTTACTTTGTTTTTCTTATCAGACAAAAAGAGAAAACTTTTTAACACTGTAAATTTTCATGCAAACGCATTTACTATACCTCTATGTTTAAATTGAGAAAAATAAAAAAAGAAGAGAGGGGTAATTCGAACAATTATAATTTGAATTTCCTTACTACTCTTTGTCTTTTCAAGGAAAGGAAAATAGTCTCCATAAAAACGATTGAGTAGTCAGGTGCGAGAGAGATTGCCAACGCTTATGCAATTTGTCTTGATCTGGCAAGGTCATGATGTTCCAATACAGTTGTAAAAACTGCTATTCGAATTCAAATAAGCCATTCATTAGTCGATATGCCTGGTTTGACTGTAACGTGAACATCACATATGTTTGTTTCAGAATATTACTTAGATATGGGAGACAATTTGCTGATATCATCTCAGCTGAAATTCAGGCTACTTCTAGGAAAACGTAACAAGCTTTCAAAAATAAAAAAACTTTGCACTTGGATCTTATTGAGAAGCAAGACTCGAAGGACGATTGGAGGGAATGCACTTCAAGAGGGTTAGTAGCTTGTTCCAGGCTCCCAATTAGTCGGGAAAGAGGAGAAAAACTGCGTGCGAAAAATTAGTGTGGGCTTGGGTCGACCAAAGTCCCCACTCGCTTTTCGCACGCAGATTTTTTTTCTTTCCCGACTAATTGGGAACCTGGAACAGGCTAGCGAGGAAGACGCATGGCTTTACTTACCACAGCACCCACCAAACGATCACTAAACCAACTTGTGAAGTCGCTTCCGTGTCTTTCTCTAAAGTTTGCTTCATAAGCCAAAAGCCCAGCACTTGCTACAAGAAGCACTGCCAAAAAAATACTGAAGAACACATCCTGCAATGACAGAAAGAGTTGTATTGCTATGAAGCAGATGACAAATGTTAACTCCGGTAAATAAAAAGATACCTTGTCGCCATGGTAACTCGAGAATACTCGGAAACAATCGAGGGATAATCTGCTCACTTTCGACCAGCGTCAAATATTATCTCTAAAAAGCCTTTCGCATGGGTTTCAGTCGGTAAAACGCCGTTTTTACCACAATTTTACAAACAAGCGTCAAAGGTTTAAAAGTTAAAGGTCAAGGAAAGCCTGATTGAGGCCGATCCAAAGTAAAGAAGAGCCAATTTGTCTTCCGTGGAAAAAGACGTTTGTTTTGTCTTGCCTGTGATTGGTTAAAACGTGACGCCAGATTTTCACCTAATCAATCCCTAAGCATAGAAAGAGAAAACCAAACCGATCGTTAAATTTACGGCACCACGTTTAAATCCATTCCCCATCCTTACGGATCCCGGAATTTATTCCGTTGAGAAGCTACGGTGGGAGTCAAGGTTTTAGTAAATGAGCAAAGAGCAAGGTATCTTTAAAAGGCGACTTCACTGGCTTCAGTGCAGCATATTAGGCGGGTTTATACTAGGGACGTAAGAAGGGTTAAAGTATGCCCGATTTCTACTGTGAATGTAAACGGGGTTCATTTTCGTTGAAGTACCTTACTTTGTAACCTTAGACTGGAGAAGCCGAAGTACGATCTCAAATCCAATTTTACCCCCCTCGAATCCGCACTTGAGCAGATAAAAACACGATAAGGCGATGGGAGTAAGTCTCAAATTGATTTGAGTTACTGTCGTACTTATGGCATACTTGGACGGCCCAGTATGAACTCGCCGGCCTAATCATTCCAATTTCCCGAGTGATCCTGCCACTAGATTCTTGCAGCGATGGGGTTGGTATGGGCAGACCTGTTATATTCATTGCTTCACTCACCAAGAGATACCAGTTGTAGGTATCATACACCTTATCCAATGAAAACAAAAAGAAGAGGTAGAAGGCAATCAGAAGGAAACATCCTATTAGTGAAGTGGCAAAGAAGAAAGGAAGATGAGGTGGACTGTAAAATGAGCTGTACAGCTGCGCAAGAAGGAACGCTATGAAAAGGAAAATCTGCAAAGAGACGAGATAGACATAATTAGCTCACTTACAACAAAAAAGTTCTTCGCTTGCTCTATGATTGCCAAACGCAACAGCTCTACGATTCAGTTGGAAGGTTTTGCAATGAGCTCTTAAACGCACAATCACATCTAAGGATCTCCAGCTTTTTCTTGGGAAAGAGCAGAAAGGTCCTGGGACTGAACGAGTTTGGGTGCATTCCAAAGTTTCCCACCTCTTGAGCTTCTTTTACGTTACATTATTTGATGTAGGAGTGTAACAAATGACAAAGGCAATGGGACAATAAACAATTATAATTAATTTATCATTGTGATTGAATGAGATGCTTTTTTATTTATTCCTTAAATGACGTTGGACGTTCATAAAAAGCAGACATTCCTTGATGGAAAACGAATAAGCACAACAGTCTGTGTGCGATGTCCACAAACTTCAGGTTAATGATCTCTAGTTTTGTTCACTTGGAATAACTTGGATGGTACAAAAAAGAGGAATCTCATAGAGAAAGCAAAAATTGTATTAGTATTTAAGAAAACGTCAAGGAAAACACATATAAGTTAGGTTAAATTCAACTGAACAAATCTGTTTTACGCGATGTCAATGAATGAAGAAATGACTCACACATTCTACGCATGACATGTATCCTTGGACGGAACAAAGATAGCTTTTGTTGAAGGTTGGAGTAGTCACGTCATCTGTGTACTCATCTGGATTATCTGCACTGTTCATCCTGCTGCAAATCTACCAGCAAAAATTTGTTGGTTATTTGAAGTATACATTTCCCTTGTGTGCTCTATTGTAGAGCAAGAACTGAGCGTTTTGCAAGTTGGTAACCGTAAAATTAGTCTGCATAGCAAACGTTTCCGTGAGGTTTTTGAGCGCTAAAAATCCGATTTCCGAATTTTGGGAGAAATTCATCTCACCCACACCCTGGTCAGAGTTTTTCTCTGTCCTTGTGCGGGTCCATTTCCATTAGTAGGGCTAACGCTCACATGGTCTATATGGATAGAAAACTAGCACTTCACGTTACCTTCTAATTGCCAGTTTTAAATAAAGTCAAGAATCAAAGAGATAAAAGAAGATGAATATTCAAACAGTCTCGTAAAGGTTCAGGTCTGTGCGATGCCTCGTGTGGGAGATACTCGAAGAAATGTTTTGCTCAAATTTATAAGGCTTTGTATGGAGACGCCCTCAGAGGGACACAAAGATGACGGCCGGAAGCTAACAAAAGCATATGTCATCGAGTTTTGCTATCAAACCCTGTAGTCATCTTCTGAGGGCTCATAAATATCTATATAAGTACTTATTCTCATACAAGGACTGTTCAGATTGCAAAATCTCAACGGATGTCACTTTTTAACCCACGTGACAGCATTATCGCGCCGCAGTTTTAATATCGTGTCACGCAAAAACTTAGAAATTCAACCTTGCTTTATCACAAGACTAAAAACCCTATCAAACTGAAAACTTGTGAAATGATAAGCCTCCAGCTGTTCTAATAAGTATCTAAACTAAAATCTCAAAAGGATTGATAATTCCTTATTATTTAATTTTGATGACGTCACGTGAAAACCAAGAATAGTTAAGGCTGTTGAAATATAAGTGCTACACGGCCAACGTTTGCAAAAACGTAACCCTTCCTTCTTCTCATGAGCTGTTGTTGGTAAGAACGAGTATATTTATGTAAGAAGATATTGAAAAACTGCTGATCGTGGTCATTTCAAGCTTTGTGGAACTATTTTGACGCAGATTTGAGCTGCATGGTACTGGTTGAATCAACTTCATTCGTTCGAGTGATTTGGAAAAGCATTTAACTATAAAAATTGTGATAAAATATCGCATAAAATGTTTGTAAGTTACAGTCTACAGATCGTTTCCACTGCAAAAAAAGATATTCTAATGCACCTATCAATGTTAAGCCCCAGGATGGGGGTGGAGTAGGAGTGGAGGGGGCTACCTACGGGAAATTGACTCAGAGAACCTTTCCCTGGGTAGGGATTTTGACACGTAGAGTATGCGTTGCCCCAGGGTGGGGAATTTGACATGCACGTCATCTTGGAACACCGAGAGAACTTTGAGATGAGTTATCCACAATCATGGATTTCATGTGACTTCTCTGGTTTTCCTGATTTTTCTGCACACCATGGTTGAAAGAAAGGAAAGCGAATTTGTCTTGTCTTTTTGTAAATATGGACCATAACGTTTTTCTGTCTTTGCTGGAGTGTTCAGAAGTACAAGAATGTTTCTATTTTTTTTCGTGATTGCTTTTTGTATACTTCTATGTATTCACAAATTTTCCATTCTATCATTGGGCATGCTTGACTGATTTGAAAGCTGGTAAATACTAAAAGAACTATTTACAAGGCTAAAAAATAGTAATATTGTTAATAATATTATTATTTTGCTCAATTTTAGGTTCTTGTTCAGTACCGTGAGCGGCCGAAAGGTTTCGCGTTACACGACAAATTTCCATGGGAAATTTGGCGCTAGCTTCCATCAAAATGTCAAATTTCCCTGGGTCAGCTCCCCCCACCCCCCCCCCCCCCCGCCATCCTTTGTCTAGTTATTGGCCGAAACGTCTCACGAAACTTGTAAGAGCTTCGCATGGAGGAGCCATTTTGATATTGGTCATGATCCAACGTGGTTGAAAGTTAAAAGAAAAGGCCTTATTTCCAACCAAACAGTCGTCATGCAAGGCGACATTCGGAAATAAAAAAAATGCCGTATTTTCAAAACGAAAGGCACGACGGCTCTATAAACTTACGAAAAGATTTAAATCTAGATTTAATAGTGTACGTAAAAAATATTCTTGATGAACAGGATTTCAAAAAGTAAACACTCAAATTTGCCAGCTTTCTTTCAAAAGGTTCTTGTTACAGTAAGTTTGTCCACCGGGCTGTTTGCCCGACATAATCTGTATCGCACAGATCACATGAAAAATGGTAAAAAACACACTGCTGATTCACAATTGAAGGCTTGGTTTCGTTAGGTTTAAGTTATTGTCCCAATTTCTCGCCCACGAAAACAGGCCGCTACATTGCAGCCAGTTTTCGTGAGCAAGTGAGTTAGTTGTGTGACAACTTGCGTGACATTGGATAGCCTGCGTAGCTTCGCTTCCCTCTCCCCTTGCGCTTCCTACGCAGGCGAGACATAAACCTAAATTCACAGAACCAAAATTAATACCCCTTTTCTCCAGGTGTTCATGCCATCACAACATTTTTCGACTTCATGCCCAAGGGTCCAGAATACAGTTGATTACTGCATCGTCATATGATAGAACACATTATGGAGAAATTTCGTCATGCCTATAAATACGGAAGATTCGATCCGCACGTAGCGTAATAAGATGTCAGTTTGCTGCATGCATGAAAATTACAGGACGTACTGCGAACTCCCGATACTACAATCATACTTAGCATTTCAACCGCCTGCTAACAAAGACGAGTTGTATCTCTGGGCATTTCAAAATGGAAGAAAGAGGACCTTTGATTCGAGAGTAACTTAGGCCAAAGTCTGTTTTCTATTTCGAAAACAAAAATAATTTAAGAAAGGCAAACGCGGTCGGCAAACGCCAGTTCCAAGAAAATGAAGAAACTTAATCGAGCGGCATTAAGAATTATGCTGTAGTACACTTCCAATTTCAGTTTTGACCTCATCGCCTACAGTAGCTGTCTTACTGGTCTACATCTTCTTGATAAAAAGGCTGTAAGACTTTCGATCATATGGTTTATACTTCGGCGCTAGTTCCATGCTCAGCTATGCTTGGTTTCTGTGGCGTTTGACTATTTGTTCTAACGGGTTTTCAATTCTTCCTGCACGTTCAAACATACACACAACCCACAATTTTCAAATACACATCACTTGTTTACATCTCGAAGACAGCGTTGTATATATTACATCTTACCTATTTCGAATTCAGTTTCTTTCGAGTTCGCCAGTAGGATTGCTATCTTCAGATGTTGCTTGTCTTTAGCGACGAAGTTTCATAAATCAACAGATGCCTGCAAAACAGATTTGAACCCCAAAACGCTTTCAAAGTCTAGCAGACTGGCCACAATATTTGCCCACAAAAATGCAAATTTGGGTCACGATTTTCAAGCTCGGCTTGCCACACTATTGTGATTGGTTGATAACAATTAGAAAAGAATATAATAGGAATCTTTATTTATACACGATAACATAACAAAATTATATAATTACTCCTCCAATTAAAAAACCCACACACTGTTCGTGACGGGAAGGGAGAGACCCCCATGTTCGACTCTTGCAACCAACAGCATTCGGATTTTTTCCTATTTTCCCCGGGTAACCATCGAAAAAATATATCTCGTCATAACTGAAACGTATTCGAAAAAACTCTTTCCGTTTAGTAATACAGATTTATCTTTGATTGCCTTCAATATTAAATGCTCAAAATTATCACACTTTCCGATAGGAAAACTAAATGAACAATCAAATTATCGGCTTACCTGAGTACTTTAAAATGTTTCTTGAGTACGCTCACCATTGCCTGGTATGAGACACGACACATGATTTTCTCGCGCGTGAGCCTGATCAGTCACTTCCCACTTTCTCTACATGTGACTCGAGCGTGTTTCTGTATGACCAAGTGGCCTCCCGTTTCAATCTCACATTTATGAATATGTTTCTTCTTCTTTAATTCCTCTCACATGCGATCATCTATATTAAATAGGCACAAAATGTGTGCATGTGTCACGTCTAAACATTTTTTGTCTTTTATGTGCGATCATCAAAATTTTTTGGGGATAACGTGACTCGGTGGTTACAGAAATGAACTACAGTAGTGGGGAATTCGTTACGTCCCTCCTCCTCCACCTCTTCCACGCTCCCTCCCACCAAAAAAATGTGTTTTTGCCTTTTTTTCACTGTCACGCAACAAAAGAATAAATTCGAAAGTGTTGTTCAATGAAAAAAGCCAAAAACTTGGATTGTTGTAGGAAACAAATTTATCAACCACCTCTCCAATTCTCGTCTCAGGTATGTACCGAACATCGTTTCTGAGTTATTTGTCGAAGCGTTTCATGTTTTAAACTAAACAGAGGACAGGCGGCCGGTAATCTGGAATTCACTTTGCGACTGAAAGCGCTTACTTTTCGCTCATGAGATAAAATATATGTGCAAGAGCACAGTTCTTAATGTACTTGAAAGGCTCAAACTGCTAACTAAGATACATAGGGATTTTCAACTAAATAGCTTTGCATAATGCATTGCGTGACGCCCCAATAACGGCTGCGAAGGAGACTAAAAAATCCTTAAACGAAAAAGAGAAGTGATCCTCACACGTATCTGGACAATCTGAGCAATTGTCTCATCGTGACACCCGAAAGATTTAGCAGGCTCCAACGGGATTCTAACGCATGACCTCTGCGATGCCACTGGTGAGCTATGAAGCCACTCAGTTGTTCCGGTGAAGGACTCGATGAATAAACTGACTGTATATTTGTCTCTTTGGAGACACCAAATAGCTTAAGGGGGGGGGGGGGGGGGGGGGGGGACTCCCATATGAAACAGACGGGGATGCTCGTCGTCTCGCTTAGGGGTGTAAATTTTGGATTTTGGTCTCGCTTAAAGTGTTCCGGTCAAAACCACGCCCAGATTGGTCTCCTTTAGGGGTCACAAAAAGCTTGAGCCACGCCCAGATGGTCTCCTTTAGGGGTTACATTCAATATTTCCGCGAGCATCCCCGTCTGTTCCATATGGGAAGTTTGCAAAATGTAACATAGATGAAATCCATAATTCCGATTTCTACTCGGTTTCCACGATTGCTTATCGGTGTCCCGATTACTGCTGACGGGTAAAAATCAACCATGACGTCCAGCTACGGAAATTGACGTCCAATCGGTGACCCGATTGCTGCCGAAATGGTCTTGTGCTGACAATAGTGTCACGGCGAGCCGTGATACCAAAATTTAATCGATCTTTCTACGCCGTTTTTGATTGGTTATTAAAAACACTGTCACGCATTCCCGTTCGGTATTGTCACGAAAGCCCAGTTATTGCATCACAAACAAGGTGATGCTGTTCATCATAACATAGAGGGCAAAATTACTTAATGCTGATTGGCTGAGACAGAGGTCATTCTTCATTCATTTTGCAAAATTGTAAATGTAGTAAATGCTTTTCAGCAGGGTTGGTTTCATTGATTTGGCGTTGTTGTGACAAGGCATACTGTAAAACGTAGACTAGGTTGGATAAGTAAAATGATGCCTGAACTAGTAAAAACGAGGACTTGCTAGTGACAAAAACTTTCTGGACCCGGTTGTTCGAAAGCCGATTAACTTAATCCAGGATTAGCGTAAACTTTTGTTTCATGTTTTCAACTTTTTGGCGAAAGTTTATTTTGCTTATTTTTGTTTTTCAAGATTGACTTCTTCTAATGTAAACTTTTGCCGAATGTCAGCGTTGAGCAGCATTTGGGAGCAGAGAAATAAATTCCTTGGTTAAATTTTAATTTAATAGCGTTGGTCGACTTTTGAACAACCGGGCCCTGTTCGGGGAATTTCTGCAACTTCTGAAAATACGCGTGATATTATCCTTAATTTTACTCGGCCCCATGCGGTTAACAATACAAAAAAACCTATGTCCAGGCGATATCAGAAACTTGAAACAAGTTTGGCCACTTTTTCTTAAGATTACCCAATTGCAATCCGTTTCAGTCTTGTCTTTCTGTCCATTCACGCATCTTCCTCGACTTGCTCACAAGTCGAGCTTTTGAGCGCGACAGAGGGCGCGAAGCGCGATCGTACCACACCAGACCAGAAAACCAAGCGAACGACTTTGAGAAAGTCTAGCATCTTCCTAGCTTTGTTGTGTTTCTTTTATGGTTATTGCTACTGAGAAAAAATATTACAATTTGAACAGTGTGCCGATTTGCTTTTCGCTTTTTCCATTACCCATCAAAATCCTTCAAGTAATCCTTTAAGTTGGGTGTCACTGAGAATTCAAATTATGCGTTTTGGGAGCCTGTGTTTTAATTCAGAACTTTGCCGTGGAAGCCAATTGGCGTTGCAGACTGTTTACTCAAGATGCAAAGTAATGGGTGCAAGTGAACCAACAAGTAAAGCGATCAAATGAATACAACTAACTTTAAGAAACACGATTGCTATCTAGTAAATTCTCTCCTCCGAATGTAAAGTAAATAACTATTGTATCCACTTGACAATGGCACCTTTATCCATTTTATTTCCTTAGATGACTTCAAGACAAGTTAACACAGTAATAAGGATGCCATGGGGGACATTAAATTTGCTACTGAATTTTCAGGTAAAAAACTTACAATTATTACCTAATGTATATTCTATTAAAAATACTGTTGTAGTTAGCGAAGGTTCGAAGTAAAACTAGCAAGACAGATTTGTTATGCCTCAAACTTAAAACGGTCGCATAAGGGTTTTTAAAGTTTTTTCCTGCAAATTTCTCTTTTTTATTTACAGTCACGTTTGTTAAGCTTTCACGATAGCGTCATTTCACTACAACTACAAGAATCCAATTTGTTTTTCTTTTCTTACTTAAATTTTGTATTTCCAGCGGGGTAAAAATAACAATAGCTCTAATTAGCAAGAGACAAGAAAAACCTAAAGGATTCTGGTACTTGTAGTCAAATGGCGCCATCATGCAAATGTCCTAATACGAGAACTTAAGTCCATGCAAGTCCGAGGGGCCTTTCTTGTTTGATTGCTAACTTGCAGTGACTTGGACTTCAAATCGACGTTGCACGTGCTAAAAAACAAGCACAAGTTAACTTTTTCAATGTTTGAATGCCACAAGTTGCTGCAACTAT